>NW_015150857.1:454048-472983 GCF_000732505.1 Cyprinodon variegatus
TATCGATATCGGTTATCGGCTACATGAGTTTTAAAATATCGGTATATCGGATATCGGCCAAAATCCCAATATCGTGCATCCCTAGTGTCAAGCTTACTGCAACAAACTGCTGTAAGACTATAAACGGGAAGCGAGGTAGGAGGGCAAAATAGGTTTAGCGCCACTGCAGCACGGGAGGGAGAATTACGCCCAGGAGCAAATGGATAAAAATAGACAGGAGGAAAAAAAAAACATAAATCGATTATCTTGTGGACGTATCGATGTATCGGATCGTCGGCAGTTGGATCGATGCATCGACACAAAGCGATTATTATTTACACCCCTAGTGATTATATGAAAGGGAATTGGGTGTGCTCATCACCTGCTGAGACAAAGCTGTGAGGATAACAGGAGAGAGAGATCATTATTCAAAATACAACAGGATAACTTTCTTATAGTAGTAAAGTTGTTTGCATAGGAATTAGCTTGCTGGTCGAAACTCTGGGAACAGTTTATCATGTTGGTAACCTGGTCATGGATTATTGCTATTAATTTATTTTAATAGCGTTGCTTTATTGCAGTAATGCAATGGGCAGGTCAGGCTTATTTATTCCTACCAAATCATGTATGTTTGATTTATCTATAAAAGGGTGTATTGAACCACTTGTCCTTAAACGAGGGACATCTATTGTCTAAACTTGAGCTACAGGTCTTAAATACCATGTTTCACAATAGTATCATCATGGCATACAGAGATGTGGAGGATGCCTTTTGTTTGGTGATAATGCAAATAAAAGGCAAGGTAAGTTTATTTATTCGGCACATTTTAGTGGCAAGGCACTTCAACATGCTGAACAGGAGAAAAGAGGAAAAGAAAAAAGAGAAGCAAAAAGAAAAACTAAATATATATATATATATATATATATATATATATGATGAAAATGATTTGTAAACAATATAAATAGATTTAATGGTTAAGAAAATGAAATTAAAACAAAAGTAGAAATTAAATGTACTGCAGGATTGTTTCAGGCATTCTTTTACATTTACAAAAACAGCATTACTACTCTGTTTTTGTCTATCACTGAGTTTGAAGCTGGAATCAAATCTTCTATTTGTCGCCCTAATCTACCATTAGCAAAAGCAAAATATCCAGTGGTAATCCTAGCATGGTGGGCTGATATTTGATGCATCTGTTATAAAACTCCCAGCATTCAAACTAAAATCTAAAGCATAGAAGTATGAATAGATGGAGAATACTCTGGTCCCTGATGGTTTCAAAATGTTTGACCCTAATAATCAGCTCCTTTCATCGTCTCCTTTCCTCACCCCCCCTCAGAACGACTGATGTCCTGTGACTCGAAGTCCAGCGGAGACTCCAACTCCACCCTGCGGCGAGAGCTGAAGCAGTTTCTCGGCTGGGTGAAGAAGCACGCCTATGGCTGCAGCAGTATGTCCATGAAGTTGTACGACCAGTGGAGGGTGGATATGCAGAAGTCGCCAAAAACTCGCAACCAGGTAGGTAAGCATCGCTAATGCCGAGAAGAAAGCATACGCAAATACGCACGTCTTCCATGTAACCGCAAACAGGCGTGCACTCATGCCCTGTGTACACAAACACAAACAAACTGGAAATGATTTTTGCAAAAGCTGATTCGTAACAGATTTGTGTCTTTCATTTAGGTTCTCCAAGGGGATAAGTCGTAGCACATGCTGGCTCTGCAAGGGGAAAAGAACTGAATGAATGCAGTTTAGTTTCTTTTTCTTCTTTTTTATCCATACGTGTGAATGAGAAGAAAGAAAAACGACTGCATTCCTCTAATAGAAATGTAAAAGACACTTTGCTCCGGAAGAAGTCCAAAGGAAAAAAAATAGTGGGGATATACTTCCTTTCTGCTTCCTTTCCACTCGATATGAGCACGTTTATATGACGGAGCTGCTTTACTCATCATGGATATTGCGAGACAGAAAGAACGTGGATGCAAACCACATTGTAGCATGAAGATGTTGGACTGCAGTAAAGACATTTCACATGCATTTGACCTGATTGTGCACGGAGGAGATCAAATCCAATCTGAATTTACCTGAAATGTTGGCTAAAGCAGCTAGTGACACCAGTGGCTTTAGGAGATTCTTGTCAATACAAGGCGCCATCTAGTGGCTGCTGAGTATCCATGAATTCCCCAAACCCTCCCTCCTCTGAGATCCTAATGTAAAAAGAAATATGAACAGATTATGATTCAGTATTTTAACGAGTGCTTTGCTATATAGGTGGATAGTGTGCCAAACTGGTTCACCCAGGATGTGACTGATGGTGTCTGTGTTGGCTATGGAAAGCCTTTATTTTTGTACTAAACTGTACCAGCATATTTAAAGTATAAAGCTATGTTTTATAATTCTTAAGTTAAATTTAGTCAGTAAAGACTGTACAATGACTGAAGTTGTTATCAATTTTTAACTGTGTTCTATAAAAATGTTGCCAGAAAACCTGAGGTTTGATTCCTTTTTGTGTGTTCACATTTATGTGTCAGCTCAACCTTTAAGATTATCTCTTTTTTAAATTTCCTCATGCTTATCCCCATTTAAATGGGTTGACATTAGAATATATTTATATGCATCATATTACAAAAAGAATAGCGTTATTCCTCACTGTCCTGTTTTAGGTCAGTAAGGGTTACTAAACCATTTCCTTTCGAAAACTATTGGAGTATTATGTGAGATACGAATTTATAGTTTATTCTGTATTACTTCCTTCGAAATAAACTATTTGAGAAAAGCTTAATGAGGGGTTTTGAAACGGCCTATGCAATATACAGCTTCTTATAAGACACCTTGGAAAATGAATGAATAAAAATTTTGCCTAAAGGTGAGTGGAGGATTTTTGCAAATTTTGAAAAGACCCGCAAATGCACATGCACAACCCCATAGTCGCTCCGGAGAGGCCGTGCGAGAGCGTGCATCAGCCCATTTTACCTTGTTAATGCTCTGTTTAAAAGTTGCTGTTTGCATCGCTCATACAAGCTTACTTTGCAAAAGAAAATTTGCAATTTTTCCACTATGTCAGACTCAACACCGGTATGTGAAAATGGGGACGCCCACGTAGGACGGCTTTACGTTAACGTATGACCAGAATGATTGACAATTAGGAGGACCACTTATTTTGATGATCCACCAGGAAAAATCTTCCTCCACTATACCTTTAATTATCAGCAAGACAGTTGTGGACCTGAACTTTACTTACAGTTTAGAGATGCTTGATGCCATGTTCATCTGTTCAAATGCAAAGTATTCATAGGGCTGGACGATTCATTGATTGTATAGATTATTACATTTTTTTTTTTATGAAGATTTGATTTTAAAAAATCTGGATTTTTTTTTTTTTTTTAACTTATTCTCTTCTTGGGCTTCCATATCTCAGGGTGACCTCTGTTCATCACTTTTTGTTTTTAGATGTCTCATAACTGATAAACTAGCTCTCTCTGTGATACCATCAGCTGAATTTATTTATCTCTTCAAATTAAGGGCACCTTCCAGAAGGGATGATTGAAAACAAAGCTAGTTTTTAAAGAAACAGATATTATTTATCTTTTTTTTTTATTATGGAAAAATCAGACTTGTTTGCAAAAAAAGGGGACTAAATTTTTATGCCATATCGGCCATCCCTAGTGCTTAACTTTTCCCCAAATTTAGTTACGCGAAAGTCTTATTAACTGTGATATTCAATTAATCTGTTCTCAAAGTTCATCTCACATAACTTCATTATTAGTGTGAAAAAATAAGATTTTTTTATGTTGTTGCAAATGTAATTAAAGTATAAAATTAATAAATCACTTTTACGTAAATCTGTACAGCTACACACCTTGTTATTTAATGTCCCAGGGTGAAAAGGTAATTTCAGGGTTCAATCACCAATTCTAACGTCAAAGAACTTGTCTTCAGCCATAAACCTGGGGAAGTATTCAGACACATTACTGCTGCTTTGAATGTCCCAGTGAGCACAGTGAAATGCATCTCTCATAAATGGGAGAAATTTGGAATAACCAGGACTCTTCCTAGAGTAAGGGGATTAATCAGGTAACCATGTTTTCTCTGTCAGGGCCTCAACGTTTCTCTGTGCAGAGAGTAGAACCTTACAGACCGATAAATATCTCCTTAGTAATCTACCAACCCTTTCTTTATGGTAAAGAGTGGTTATATGAAAACTGCTTCTTAATAAAAGGCAGATGGCGGCCTGTCCGGGGTTCACCAAAGAGAAAAAAACAAAATAATCTGACAAAGATCGAACTCTTGGCTGTGAATGCCAGGTTTTGGAAAACAAGACACCACTAGACCAATGCAATCCCTACTGTGAAGTACGGTGAGGCAGCATCATGCTTTGGAGAGGTTTTTAGCAGCAGGAATATGGATTAAGAGAATTTTTAATGCAGCAATTTACAGACTTTCTGGATGAACCCAAACCTGTTTTTTTTGAAAACCTGTTTTCAGAGCCAGAGTCCAGACCTGATTTGAGGCCTATAGAGATCAGAATATGGTCTGTCCTAGCCAACATGATGGAGCTTCAAATGTTGTGTAAAGAAAATAGGAAACGCTCCCTAAATAGCTGTTCTGAGTTTGAGATAACAGATTCAAGCGACTGTAAACGGTTAAAACATACAAACCAGAAGCTGGGAATTCTTATATAAATGACATTAGTTTTCTAATTTTTATGAATTTGCACAACAGCCCAAAAAAACACAACTCTTTTCTTACATTGAGAGATATTGTGTGAAAAGCTTTTAGGAAAGTTGTCATTTCATAAAAAAAAAAAAAAAAAAAGTTCTAATTTACTGTATAAATACATTGCAATGTGCAGCAATGTCCCCTACTTTAGAGGTTCTTACTAAATGATGCAGCTCTGCCCCCTGCTGAAAATAATTAGTACCTGCAGTTTGCCCTCTGATAAAATGTGCAGTTGGACTTTAAAACTATATCTGCATCACGTTTTCTGCTTTAAGAGGCATATATGTTAAGCTTTGCACTTGATGTGATTTTCTTCGTTTGTTATAAGGAATCCCTTTTAGACTTCAGTTAAATGATGACTTTGGTTTTGCCTTTATTTTATGTTTGATTATTTCTGTGTTTGACTATGACATGGTTACCAGTTTAAAAAATAAATCATAATACTTCTAATTACCACAGACAATGGAGAGGGAAGTACTAAGCAGGCATCTACCTAATGAATCAAATCTGCCTCTCATCCCAACCTTTTGACCCTGAGTCGGGTCTTTTGAACATCTCTCAGTGTCGTTTCATTGTCAGAAACCTGAGACGCTGCCTGTGTTTCCTGCATGCAGCGAGTTCATCTCCCTCTGCTGTCACATCAGAGTCTTGTTACTGCGTCTGTGACCACTCATTCACTGCTGGTCGAAACTTTAAACTGGAAGAAGGTTTGTTTTACTTCTGGCCTCGCTCTCAGCACATTACTTACCTCTGTCTTTGCCAACAGCTAATCTTGGTTGCAAATGGTAGGTGCTCCTCCTTTATACTTATTATTCTTTAAATATTATCCTCACACTCCTTGGAACAATTCTTGGGCCCTATTCTTTAAAACAAGTTTATTCTAAGCAAAAATACAGAATTAATGACACAAATTTAAAGATTTATCCAAATTCAACCTACCTCATCGCCATAAAATCCATCTGAAAGATCAGTTACGCTATCTTCCTTCTGAATAAAGAAAAAAAACAGTTTTTGTATAGTCCTCATATTTATGATTTTTGTAGAAAATCATATTAAGAAAAAATAAAAAAAACTAAATGATTTCAAAGAAACACAAATAAACCCAACACAGTTATAACTATACAACTTGAGATTAAAAGAAGTGTCTATTATAAGGGTTTAAATGGTCATAATATTATTAAACTGATTCAAAATCTAACTTAAGGAGTTATCAGAAGTTTGTCTGTCTCTCAGGGGCAGCCCTTCTATGTTTAAGTTCAGGCTAAAACATCCAAGCAGTACTGATTTCTTGTGGCACTGGGCAAAGGGCCCACTTTGGAATCTGAACCGTGTAATCCATTTAAAGGCATTTGCTAAGTCATGCAGCACACATGTACAAGGTGGGTGGAGGAAAATTGGAAACATAATGTGCCCAAATTTGCACAAAAATAAACAATATCTAAGTAGCACACTCTGCAAGCAAAAATATTTGTTCTGTCTTTAATTGAGCTAAAACAAGGTTCTCTTCTTGGCACTGCTTTCTGTCAGGAGCGGAGAATTCACAAGGGGTTGATCAACCAATCACATGTGCATCGCGGTAACACAAGAGACACGTCACTGCAAGATCCAATAGTAACAGAATTTTTTTTTTAAATGAATTTTTTTATTTAACCGTTTCTTTAGACCAGGAAGAAACTTCTCTAAGTTTCATTAAATATTATCAACATAACAGTATGAGGCTGTTTTAGACAATATTTTTTCTAATATAATCATTCTATTTGATAAAAAGACAGGTTTAAATTCAAGATTTATCATTTAATCAACATTTAAAGTCACAGGTTTGCATTAAAGTTAAGCATTTTTTGTGGATCATCAATGGGGCAAATGAAAAAAATCCTGTTTGTTAAATTAGATTGATTGATCATTTATTTCGAACACGTAATAAAAAGCAAATACAAGTAAATTAATAAAGTCATAACAAAACAAAACAAAAAAGAAGAAAAAGAAAAAACATGTACAAACCATCATGTTCGAAAAGGAGTAGGAAGAAGTAATAAAACTTATTAAATCCTACCCCTGTTCTATATTAACATCTACCTATGTTTAAGCATACATACATATCTATATATATATACACACACACACATATATATATACATACACATACTCATAGATACCTATACATATATATACACACATACATACTTACACATACACCCATATCTCAAACACATGCACACATACATGCATATGCATACACACCCACATAACTATAGACAGTATACACATATCTCTATCTACATATACGTACACATATATCCATACATATCCATATACCAAAAACCCTTTCCTCTTACTTTTCTTAGAAAACAATCCCTTAATTTTACTACCTGGAATAACTGATCCAACAACTGCTGATAAACATTTAAAAAAAAAAACTTTACAGGGTGTTAACTTTCTATGCAAGAAAATGTTTCCTCTTTAAGTGGATAATGAAATAAAATCCCCTCCAAAATGCAATGGCAGAAGGTTGTCCTGAGCCATGTGCATCTCAACTACCTGACATCCCGGCTGCATGACAGTTAGGATGTTTTTATTAAAACATGGGGACACTTTTTGTCACGTACCAGACTAAAAATTTCACAATCCTTACAAGTGCCTCTGTGGTGTGTCCACAGCCAGAGTTTCACTCGTTTCAACACCTATCCAGGAGTCTTTGTCAATTTTTTTGGCTCGTACCCGAGCAATCTATAGTCGGTAGGGGTTAATGTATTCAAGTAGCATGGAGGTCCAACCTCCTGAACATGTTCATCCACAGATGGACCTCCATGCTTCTTAAATGCATCAGGCTGCTTCCCAATTAATCAAATAAGTACAAACTGTTAATTCGAAGAGCTTCAGTGGTCGCCATGATAAACGCTGTCTAAATAGTGCGGTGTCACATGCTTGTCAGGAGGCCAAGCAGTCTTGGAGGTGGGACCCAAACTGGTTGAAAGAAGAACATGCTTTGTAGAGTTTTCAGCAGACAAAACTTTAATTTCTTCTTGTGCAGGACACCAACCAAACCACACCAACCCCAAACAATGGCAGACATGTTTCTTAAATAGAAGAGGAACTAAATTGGAAGAAACCATTTTTAAAAGGCTGTTCAGCTTCACAATAAGAAGAAAAGGAAATTTTGGTTTAAACAAACAACTACTTAAGAAATACTTTTACCAATAAATACAGAAACAAATATATTAATTCAATCCAAACAAATAATCAAACTCAATAAAGAAAATACCATACATCAGATCAACCTCCCCCCTCTTCAATTATCTAATGGTAGAGTCCTGTATACACCTGCTTGCAGAGTGAAACAGCAGAGGTGAGTATTTCAAAGTATTTTAAATCTTTAAGCCATGAATGTCCCTTTTATAAATAAACAAAGAAATATATATTGTAAAGTGAAATCAATTTACCTTTTTACAAAAATAAAAACAAGATGTGGCCAACCAAAGAACCACAACCCAAACTAATCCACTTCACCCAAAACAACAAAAATAACCCAATGTAGAAAACCAGATCATGTGTTTAGCTGCTACTTTGGCCAATATACAAGTAACAATATGGCTCATTGTTACATGCGGACAGTGACAAAGGAGGTAGGAAAAGGTGTAATTTTTCAAAAGACTAATGTCCAGATTTGGCTGGTATCAGTTAGTTTCAGTGTAATTCAATTTCTTTATATGACTCAAATTGACATCACATGTCACCTTGAAGTACGTGAAGGAGACATTACAATCAGGTTAATTAAAGTTTTCTATCAGGAAAAACCAGTTGATTGCATTGAGACATGCTCCTCCTGGATGAGCTTGCAGGTTTGACATAAATGCATCATCCAAACGCATTTTTATCACATAATGAAGTCTGGGTGTGTGGAAGTTGGCACAGCAGTCCAGAGTTTCTTTTCTGCTCGTGATAAACTGTTGAACCCCTGAAAGGCCACAGTTTGATGAATTCAGAAGCAGCCCCAGTAAAATGCCATCTTCTACCTGCAAGACTCTCTTGCTCCTTCTTGTAGTGTTTCTACAACAGATGTTTTCTGTAGTTCCTCATAAAGGAGATGTCAAGTAGATCTCCTGACCAGGAGCTTAATCCAACTCACCCGCTCAATAAAAGGGCTGCAGCTCTATTTCATCCCTCCTGGATAACAGATCTCTTCATCTATCTTGAATGGTGATAGGATGAAGAGATCATTTAAGCAGCACCTGGATATTTACAGGTCACAGTCCAAATGTAGATGTGGCAGTGAAAACCTCTAAATGGTAGTACGAGGCTCCACTCTGTTGATCGTCTAATTAAACTAACATCCAAGACAAAAGGATCCTTGAATCTTTCAGTTGAGGGCCAGATCGGCTCCTCACCTGGAGGAACTACAGTAGTTCAACCTTTTCCAATCTCTTTGTGCCACTTCCTAAACAAAGAAATCATGTCTCTGTACCAGGGTTAATTAGTTAGAGTTAGAAGGTCTCCATTCAGTTTTCTGATTTTTACATCTGACTTATCTAACTCAAAGGTTGCCAACAAATATTGTTCACCTGTATGCAGCATTCAGCGAAGTCATTTACAAGTTATAGTAGAAATACCTACCTGACATACTGTACAGATCTTCATTTGCAAATACATATTTGTTGCTGACACTTTTTCAGTTCGAATCAACTGATCTCTTTCCCATCTGCAAGAGCTGCTGGGGTTGTTTTTCTGGATCAAATGTTAGGATGTAAAACATTCTTTGCATCTCTCAAAAAATATTACCAGCATTTCAATGTATTTTAATGGGATTGCATGAGATAAACAGACTCAGAATATACAGATTACAAATATACATAAATATACATTTTTTTAACAACATTTAAAAAACTGTAACTGGAAGCTTGTATTCACCCTTTAATACTCTGTAACTAAAATCCCATGAGACTCTCTATACTTTACCTGTTACTGATTTTAATTTCAGTAGAAAGTTAAAAATCACCCTAAATACACTTATGGATAGGGTTAAGCATAAAGGTGGCGGTATCATTCTGTGGGGATCAGTTGGCAGAAACAGTGAAGTATGTCACAGTTAACTTAAAGATCGGCAAACCTGGAATAAAACCTGTTAGAGACTGCAGAGGAAAAACACTAAACATGCAACAACAGTTAGGATGCATTAAAACATCTTTTCATTAAATGGAATCTAAGCGGAAGTTCAACTGAAGAAACTCATTGCTTTCATACATCTACCTGCGACACAGCCATTCAGCTTTGAACCACACCTCTATGAAAGCCAATCGGCATCAAAAGTTAATCTTAAAAGGCCTCCGATACGCACCTGTCTGCTCCTGTGCGCAGGCGGCGGATGCGCTGTGTGACTTCATTCAGATGACACCATTTCAACCCACCTCCAGCCCCTCCTCCACCATCGTAGCTTAAGCTTCATCAGAGTGTCATTCCTCCCGGACTCTGACTGCGTTCCCTGTCTCATCTTAACCGGTCTGGCAGAAGGCCGCCATGTTGAGGCCTGGTTCTGCCAGAGGTTTTTTTCCAACGAGGAGTTTTTCCTCTCCACTGTCGCTTCATGCTTGCTCATCATGGACAGGTTCTCTCAACCTCTGTTATCCAAACTGGACTTCCATCTTCCAGGTCCCTGAGTGAAGCTCTAGTATCAGCTCACGCAGTCCACTGGATCTCCCCATAAAGCTCAGCATACCTTCTCGCTAACCAGCAGTCTACAGACTGACCAACTCCATCTATCTTCACTCCACCACCAGTTTCAGGCCTTGGGGGGAAACATCCCTATTCTTTGCTCATGTTCATGCATATCTATCAAATTTAAGCACTATGTTTCCTGCCGAGGTTTCAGCACCAAAGACAAAGTAATTGTACCACTAAATTTCTCCTGATTGTCTTTTCCCTTTGTGTGAGTTTTTCAGATTGAAATAATCCCTGGAAAATTGGTGTTGACCAATATTATCAATCCAGCATGACTTGGCTTGATCTGATTGTGTAAGAGGTTGCAACTATATTCAGTCAAGTTTTTAAATAACACTTTTATATACAATACAAATGCATGGCTCACTTTCAGCGTTTTAATGGTGGAATAATGAAAACTAAGTATACATTTTCTGTCTCCATCATATAAACCAAAAAATATATTAAAAATAGATTCAATCTAGATGTAATACGGGTGTAATGTGTCAAAATTCAGAAAAGCTTAAGGGTTTCTGTTGGATTTCACATTTTTGTATCCTGATGGTGACAACCATTTGGCTTGAAAGATGCATTCATAATAAGAGCCTTGGAGAAAGAAGATGTGGAGAGCAGGTTGGGCACGCTTACAAGCCTACGGTCAAGATAGGATTTCCTGCTTTGCAGGTCATGAATAATGCAGCATTAGAGGGTGCGACTCTCCTCGAAAGAGAGCAAAAGAAAAGGATATGTCTGAAAGAGCTGCAGAGGGAAGGAGAAAGAGCAACACACAAGAAAGAGGCTGGAGGATTATGGAGGAGGTGGTGAGGAAGCGACCAATCATCTCTGCTAAGGAAAGAGGTCTGTTAGAGAAATCTATATGCCTCCGCGTGTGTCTGTAAGCTATACCTTTATGTGTGTCTGTGTGTGTGTTTGTTAACATCCACATGGGTTGTATTAACGCTGAATTGAGTTCTGCCATGAAATCTCTCACAGCATCACAATGTCACTGCTCCTTCTCTTATTTGAGATCCTGACTTTGTTTGGAATTCATTCCCAAAGCAACAGAGGAAGAATGTTAAAATGCATAACCGTAGAAAAAATGGGCTCCATATGGGAATAATCAGAAACAATACAGCCGGAGCCAGAGAGTGCTGGGTGTGTGCAGACGCACCGCTTTGGAGCCGGATTTGTTGCATCATTTTCATCACTCTCCACCTCCTCATCCTCATTCACCTTTACTCCCACTCCCTGTCAGGCCCCGGCCCTGGACGCTATGCACTGCCCCCAACTGTTGGATACATTAACCATGATTTCACCAAACCAAACAGCCCAGCATACTCTTTTCATGGCCGCATGAGCTCTGCCAGTAAGTTTGCATCCAAAATCATACTGCTTATCTCTCAGAAAATTAAAGTCTAAGTACGCAGGGAGTGAGTGCTGGAAAATGATGAGAATAATTTAGGGATTTTTTTTACTTACAATTACATTAAACATCTTTTATTGTTGGTTTCAGAGATTTAAATACATGTATTCTAGTGGTTAAAACATACAAGACACATAAGACTGAGTGGTCAATTAAGTGCTGTCTATTTGTTAGTGATCTCTATAGACTCCAGCCCTGGACCGAGGTACTATATTGGGGGCAATATTACCCGGTTTGGTCGCACAGAGACACCATCCTACTCTATTTCAGGGAGAGGCAGACGAATCAGGAAGAAAGGTAAGCACAAAACAACAGCAAAAACATTCAAAGTTGCTTGGATGTAGAAGCATGATAATTATTTGCTGATGAAAATAGTCACAGGAAGTGGGTAAAACCACATCAGTAAAGGGAATGTTATTGGATTAGCTGCACAGATCCACAGTTTATAAGATAAGATCAGCATTCTACACAACAAATGTGGCATCTGTGAAAGAGTGGTAAGAAAACAGCTGTTTTGAAAAAAGACACAAAGAAGTTGCATTTAAGGTTGCATGTCAGACATGTCAGGGATACAAGAAATAGGATACTCTGGTAAGATGAGAGCAACACAGACATGCAAAGCTTGTAGTTTAAATAAAAAAAACCCTACAAATCAAAAGTGAAACATGGAGGTGGTGGCATAATGCTGTGGAGATGGGAAGATGGATAGAGCGAAGCAATGGGCATTCCTGGAAGAGAACCTCTTACAGGGCACAAAAGGCTTGCTATAGCCACAGATATGAAGTGATGGTTTAGACCCAAGCAGATTAATGTGTGAGAATGAGGCAGATATCAGTTTTCACTGACAGCCAGTCTCTATGAGGGTGAGCTGTTTTCTAAAGACTGTAGAAAATGTTCAGTCTGTCACTGAATGGTGATAGTTCGTAGCTGGACCCAAAATGCAGAGGCTGATGCACTGATGATTTGTTGCAATTTTTTTTGTTTAAGTCCCAAAATTAAATATCCAAGAAATATATATAGGAGGAGACTGACAAAAAAACAGAGAAAGAACTAGAAGAAAACCAATGGGAAGGAGAGTGACACTAGGGGGCAATGGAGAGTAACTGGGAAATATAACCTCAACATAAATGTAAACAATGAATGACACAGCTACAACTAGAGAAAAGGCTAACAACTGCTGAATAGGACATACAGTACCTAACAAAAACACCAAACAGGAAGAATAAAAACAAAATCACGTAATTCCCAGCCTAACTGAAAACCCAAAGTGAAAACTAAACAGAACCAAACATCCTAAAATGGCAGAGCTTAACACAGTCTGTATATCCGTACTGCAGGTATGGATACACTCAACAAAAGCAGCAAACAGAAGGTGGTTCTAGAAAATATTAATAGTAATCTGAGAGGAAAACTACTGCATGGTACGCTTTCAGGGATATATAACAACATGTTTTCCCCCCATCAAGAATATTCATTATTTTGTTTTGGTCTATAAGTGTGACCATTTTTGTAAAAACTTTAATGCAGGACTCCTTCCTTGGTTCTGCTCATAGATGAGCTTTTCCAGACACCGGGACCAGGGGCCTACAGCCCAGAGAGGGCTCCCCCAGTGAACGGTCACCGGAGACCTCCTTCCTACACAATTGGAGAACGGACCAGATACCGAACCGTGGACCCTGTACCGGCACCAAACAGGTGAGAGCAGCTGGAGGGCAGATATAGAGGATGACATGCAGGCGAATAATCCAGCTATTAGGTAATGTGCGTGCAAACAACCACAGAGAAAGCTCCCTCCTCTGTTTTCCCTTAGCTTGATTGCTTTCAGATTTCTTTTCTTTTTTAGTTTGGAAATAGTCACAAGTTGCTTTCAGTTTATTCCACTGATATCATCCAGCTGTCACAAATTATGCTAATTTCAAACATGGTTTTGTCCCGACAAGTACACCATTGATGACTATATTAAAACATTGTTTGGAAAAGGTCTTTTTTTTTTCTTATCCTACCTAAACTGTGTATTTTATCTGTTTGCATTAATCACTTAGGTTAGGTCACCAAACCGTTGGAGACTTTTATCTTGGACCAAAGCCTACAACAGTGTATTGTCGTTGTAATTGTAGTTTCCTGCTTTTAAAACTTGACTAGCATACCTTTGATTGCCAAATAATGGAAAGCACTTGAATGATTTCAAAGCTTTGAGAAAAATCAGGAATAGTAACAATGATTTCCTCATCAAACTTATTATCTAAAAACATTGACAGTTTTTCTGTAAACCTAAAGAACCCTCGTCTCCAATCTGTTAGCTACACTCTTCCTGACCTGCTGGGTCCCCAGAACCCTCACAAGCCCGCCAGCGCCAGCTACAGCTTCTCAGGTCGTAGGATCATCGGCGGTCCCTCTGAGGATCTCTCCAAAACACCGGGACCAGGACAGTACAGAAGCATCGACCCGGACATCTACAGGCAGCGGCAGCCTTGCTTCTCTATGCAGAGCCGGACTAAGAGGCAGATGTCCTCCTCTGTTGCTCCAGGTCCGGGTACCTACAGCCCAGAGAAGACCTACAGGCACCTCCACAAGTCCCCGTCTTTCACTATGGGCATCAGGCACTCTGAGTTTGTCACCCCACTCGTGGTGAATGTGAAGGATTGACCAGCCACACATTGAAAATACCTCATGGATTTGTTTTTATTTATTTGATGAACAACTTAAATAAATAGGACTTCTGCTCTGTACAGATTTAATTGGTAAAATTTATCATAAATAAAACTTAACATCAACAACTCTCGCTTGCATTGTCTCTGCAGTTTAAAAAAACAAAGAAACCAAAATCACATTTTCTTCCATTTCAGTTTACAGTGTTAAAGTGAGGAGGATTTGTCCCCTTGGAAGTAAAGGCTGTAGCGCCCCGGGGGCCTTCTCACTGGTTCTTTTCCTGGGAGCAAGTTATTTACTACTCTTAACTCAAACTGGATAAAACCATATAAAAAAGGACTATAAAAACAGGAGGAAAAAAGTAACAGAGTTTATTCCAGATCAGGTCGTTACAGGACAGAGAAAAATGCTTAGAGCTTGCACAGCTGTGGTCTCAAAAATCACGTCCGCAAGCGTCCGGCAAAGTTTGAGCCCCGAACAACGTCATCTCCTGCTTCTTAAACCTTCTGAGTCTGTGTTACATCATGTGGATGCTTAGCTGTCCGTATCAGAAACTGACACGCCATCCATTACTTGAACTCCATGCAGGTTACCTCTCTGTCTCAGGGTTACAGATAGCCCTCCTCTATCATACCGGCTCCAAGATGTGCCCATATCCTGTGTACCTCTAAAGACTCGAAGGCTGTCCCGATTAGATGACCTCCGTACACACAGTGACATCCACAATGTGAAGGAAGGCCTTCTGCTCTGTCTAATCGGGCTAACATAATGCACATGATGTAAAATTAATTAAACCTAACAACAGCAAAGTGCATTCGTGAAAAAAAAAAAAAAGGTGAGTGGAAGTCTCTATTGTGTTTTCGGCATTGTGATTAGCTCAGGTGAGCTCCATTCGCTGCACTTCCCCAGGCCCAGGAATTCCTCAGCACACACCTGTAACCGGTAGGTTCTCCCTGGAACCAGCCCCTTTAGTTTGGCCTTGGTGTTCTCAGACAGGCCCCACTGGGAAAGAAGACACAGCAATACATCAAAACAAATCAAAGAAGAAGAATCAAATACAACTAAAATCTTTCCATCTTATGCTTATTCTGAGTGTTCCTGTGTTTTGGGGGTTTATTGGCAATACTGAAAATATAAATAGGGCTTTACAATCCCTTCAAGTAGTCATTATTATTTGGTCATCTGTATGAGATTATAGAAATGACAGTAGTAATATTTGTCTTTGAAAAATCCAAAACTGAATATTTCATGAGTTAGCTGCAGAAAACCAGCTGTCTGTCATACCAGATCCGTACTGCTGAAAGATTAACTTGGGATATTAAAAAAACATAAACATGGTAAAATCCGGCTTTATAGCTGAGACAATATCATAGGTAAAAATGTTATTAATCACCATAAAGTTATTGAAAATTACTGTAAATGAAAAAAAAAGCAACTTGATCAGAATTTCTATGAACCTATCGTTGGTATTTTTTGGGTTTCCCTCGGATTAATGAGGCCTCTAGAAAGGACCCATGTTCATCTTAGTATTATTCACAGGGAGCAGAATGAAAGATAAGCTAAAAAAATCCCCCAAAACTCACTGAACTGCTTCATATCTAAATGCCTACCATGACAAATGTAAACCCAAATGTGAAACTTAACCAGATCCTTTTTAACAAACAGACCAAATGAGTTTGCAATAAAACAAATGATAAATATATGGTATTTATATTTCCTCATTCATATAAAAGCACTTTGGAGGGTCTGTGATACTTTGTGTCTTTTTCTCAGCTAAGGACAACAAGAACCTTATCAGCACAATATCATATACTGTTAGAAATACTAATAAAATGTATTATAAATCTGGCTTCCGCTTTGAGAACACTGAAAACTGAGTCTTCATGAGCGGCATAATGAACGGCAACATATGACCTGTATTTAACAGACAAGATCTATAACTTTGTGGGACCTTATGGCAGCATCAAATCAAGCATTGTCCTAGTAGTACCATTAGGGCCTCTGGTTTTGGTATTAACAGAAACTGTTACCTTGAATGTACACTCTGTCCATCTGCGCTGCGCTGTGTGAACTTCTCTGCATGACACTTTTTCCTGCTAAATAAAGAAACTGAAATCAATAGGTTGGATTTGTCTAAATTAACTAAAGATTGAATTGCTTTTAAAAATGTCAAACTTCTTCACCTCCTGCAGAGCTACAGATAACATCTTGTGTTTCCTCTCATCAGCTGTACACTAAGTACAAGTGTAATAACAGCTAATAAAGCAATAACTTTCGCCTTTTAATGTCAGACATTTAACTAATACTTTTAGCAAAACTACTGAAAAAGTAGTCATGAAGAAATGATTGGGACACCCTAGTTTTCTTAAATGTCTTTTTCTAAATGCATATTAAATGAAGATATTGTACAAAAAAGAAAAGAGGGAAGGTCTTTTTTCCAAGTATGCATTATGTCAAATTGTTTAAATTGTTAAGAGTTAAACATGTAGCGCACACTTTACCTTCAAGATACAAACATTTTAAAGAAGTAAATCATTTGGTGAGAAATAATAATCCTTAAAACATTTTTTTTTTTTTTTTACAAAAAATTACAAAGTTAAGAAGTATAAACTTGTACTGTAAAGGAAACAGGAGAGTTAGCTATTTTTTAAATAAATGTAGCCTCTCAGTTCTAACTTCTGCTTCTCGAAATGCCGGTTTAACAGTTTCAACCAGAGGTTTAGCTACTGTAAGTGTTGAGAATAAGAATGACAAAACTCTGTGGTTACCAGCTAGCGGGGATTTCAAAATGAGGAAACGTCTGAAACTCATAATGTTTCATTAGTTTTAGGTAGTTTTTAACTTCCACAAACGATACATCATGTGTTACACGCAGATTCTGGGATTTCAATTACGTTGCTGTTGTGACACCCCTTTTGCTCAGCATGTGGTATTAAGATTTTTTCTTCCTTACATTAACAGACACGGGGTTTCCCTTGGTTTCCCAGCGGTAGCGTATATGGTACTTCAGAGGAAAGATGTCTATGCTTCTCCATGTAGGTGGAGGAGACCATTCCACCAACAGCGTTTTGGTAGTAAGAGGGGAAAGCGTGATATTTACAGGAGGATCTGGCTGCACTGTGGAGAGATCAGTATTGGAATTTCGTTGTTAATAAAATATGATAAAAAGTTGTAAAACAACTATTTTACCACAGAATAAAAAAATTTCATAGCTTCACACCATTATTATTTTTAGTTTAGGCAAAATGTTTTCATCTCACCGATATCCTCCAGCAAAAAACTTGTTAGGTAGGAGCTGCTCCCCCCAGAGTGAACGGCTGTGATGTTGAGGATGTATTCGGTGAGAAGTTTCTCGTTGGGCAGGTGACAGTGCCAGAGCTGCAGAGGAAAAAAATCACATTAAAAAAGAAAACAATCATGAGATGTTGCTTCAAATTCCACATGATGTTCTTTCTGCATCATATCTTGTTTGGGAAGAGTACTGGTCCAACCAGTAGCAAAATTCAAAAACACTCAGTGGAAATCTGGCCCTAAAGTTGCCTTCAAAGTAGAGACTTATTTTTTTTTGTGACCTTTCAGAACATGCCATGAATGGATAGTTGTCACAAGCTTCCACCTGCATCTTCTCTACAAAACTTATTCAGCTCAGGTTCAAAGTATCATGCTGTGATGACATGATCCTTGTGTTCATATGGCTGTATAAAAAAAAAGACCTGCAGGTATCTGAAAAATTATAACCAAGAATTAACCAGGTTTGCGAAGGACCACAATGATATATATTGGATTTCTCCAAAATGCAACCAATGGTCTGCCTTCTTCGAAATAATAATAATAAATAAAATATTCCAGAGGTCTTCAACAGGGGGTCCGTGACCCCTAGGCGGTCCACAGAGGTACTGCATGGGGGTCGTGAAACTTTTGGTCGATTAGACTTCTTTTTTTTTATATATTCCCCCCTGCAGTTTTTCTACTAATTCAAATGTCTTTAAAAACATGTTAACATGAATTTAATACACTGTAGTAAACAGATAAATGGAGGCAGAAGATGTCTTTCAGTCATCAATGCACACATTCAGGGACACACAGGGGTTCTTTCAAGCTGGGCACCGTTTCATTCACAACACCTGTCCCATCTAGAGGAATCCAAATCAGAAATACTTAAATAATTCCAGGGTGAAATAACTTTCGTTACATGACTCCAACTGTAATCGAGCGACAGTTTTATATAACATAATTTCAAACAATATATATAATTAGGGGTGGTCCCCGCTCCACCTTGCCATCAGTTTGGGGGTCCTTGGCCTGGAAACTGTTGTAGACCTCTGAAATATTCTATTAGCAAGTATGACCTTTTTTTTAAAAAAATGGTTATCATCTGGGTTTTCCAAAACTGTCTGAATGGTTAATATAAATCTAGTGTATATAAATGTCTTAGAGATAGATAGATGATAGATAGATAGATAGATAGATAGAT
>NW_015150857.1:473240-488356 GCF_000732505.1 Cyprinodon variegatus
CATAGATACATAGATACATAGATACATAGATAATGTGAAAAAAATCAGCTATAACATATGTGAAGAAAGCTTGATTAAACTGGAGTTTTGGGGAAAACTGACTGCTTTCTTCCTGCAGCATGAATGAATCACTGTCTGCAAATGAGTAAGTCATTCTATGTTTCACTAAACCTAAAAAATGAAACAAAACAAACTGTTTTGTCTCCAACCCCCACCCCCATGCTCACCTGCTCGGAGAGTGAAGATGATGGTGCTGTTGTCAGAACAGGAGATGAAGAGCCAGGCGGAATCATTTGGCACACCTTGATATCAGCATTAATGTGTCTCTCACTGTTGGGCAGAAACATCAACATACCTGATGACTTATGCCTCACAGTGCTTTTATATATTTTTCTAATTTGTAATTACTGTGATGACCAAACCATGCTTGCAGTTTACCTGTAGGTGGCAAGGTAATGTGTGGGTTGAGAGCGCAGAGGTTCTGGCCAGGAGCAAAGTATCTCAAATGGATAGCTGAAACACCGGCAGCGCACAGCGGGAAAGGAGGGAGAAACTGAACCAGAAAAGTAAGCTTCAGTCATTTTACTGAGCAGCCACCTGCTATTGTTTGTTCAACTTGAATTTATCTATCTTTTTATCAGAAATAAACACTTGCAGCTTCATACAAAGCAGGAAATAATCTTTATTTTTTTTTCTTTCTTTCAAAAATCTGTTTAAAAACCAGAAAGAACAACCAATCTGATCATTCTTTACAGATTAAAATTCTCAGTTTTTATTCCAACTCTAATGTCAGCGGAGTGTTTTAATGACTTTAACTCATACTATAAAACTAGTTCTTACAACATGAACCTTTTAGCTGTAAAACAGTTAGCTCAAAGCAATGCTACCTCTGTTCAACTTTCACCTAAGAAATAATGAAGAAAAGATAGCAGAAAGGGTAGGAATTTACTTTTTTAGTACCTTTAGTTGATTTTAGCTACAGTGACTTAATAAATGATTAAATTTCAGAGTTTTTACCAAAGATGAAACAAAGAATCATGGCGTATTTTATACATTGGTTTTTATTAAAGTTTATATTTTGCCCAATTTTTTGTAGATGTTTTGCGTCTTAATGTGTTCCAAATGTTATAATTGCAAATGAGATATCTTTAAAAAAATTATATACATACATATATATATATATATATATATGCTTTTTAAATCTTGATGTTAAGCAATATACCCTTGGCACGTTTTGACTCCTATCTTAAAGTACCATGAGAACATAACAACATACCATTGCTTTACACATATGGCGGTTTACAAATGTAAAAAAACATAGAGGGTTAAATACATCAAAGGTTTGACACACGTATAAGACATACTGGCCCACATAATTTCTTGGTCAACTCCAAAAACTGTGCAAATATTCCAATATATACATTTCTTCACCACATGCTCCCTTATGTCTAAAAACCCATTAACTTTAGTTTCTGTTTTAGTCCTTTCTACTACAATTTCTACAATATCATCACACATAACATTCAAGTACCATGTATGCACTCACCGCCTGTAGTTGAAATTGCATTTAGAAAATCCAAAGCTTGACTTCCAGGACCAAGAAAAAGCACCATATTTGTGATAAACACAATGCCAACCATTAGCATAGCAGTAGTTTTTACCTAATCAATCAAAAAATTATTTATTACTTTCGTTTGTCCAAATATCTGCTGCTACCTATATGTTCTGCTATACTCCTCAGCCCAGTACGTTATTTTCTTTTAAATGCCCAAAGATAATGCTACGTCTTTGGCAGCTCTATTGTCTGAGGTGAGGCTTTTCGGTCCTTTAAACACATTCTACAACTCACAGGAAATCCTCTAAGATCAGATGTTTCCTTACGTCACTGCCAGTAAATACCCGTCACATGAACGCTGCGTAATGAAAGCTACAGCTGTGTTTTTTGCAAGCTGTGTATGGTAGACAATGATATATATGAATATATAGTAATAAACTATGGTTTCTTTTAAGGGAAAAAGGAAGGAAAAGTCCCTCAGGAACCACCTGGGATTTTAGGTACTCTCCTCTAGAGTGCAACATGTTATAGCAGAGCATTGAAGTTCATCCAGGTGAATGACACCAGCAAAAAAACACACACAAAGTCGAGCTGCTTAGACATGTTTTGCACTGTCTTTATGAGGCCATGAGAGCTTCTTAGGAGTCCATCCTGAGAGTGAGGAACTGTGCAGGGTCCAGTTTAGGCTGGGAGGACCTTCTCTGTGTATTCCAATGCCGTGGTGTCCGCCTGTCGAAGTCCGCAGGGATGTTAAAGCCTTACTGATCCAATTATTTTTTGCTTCCTGGAGATCGTTGGCCAGTACTCCCTTTTGATGTTCCAGCTCCTGTTGAATAACACACATATATAAGAATAGTACAGAAAATGTGGAAAAACCCTAAAATACACACTTTGTAAAGATATAATATACTTCTTAAAATAAGAAGTATAATGACAATAAAAATATACTGGGTAAAAAAAAAAATGTTTAAGAACCAGGAATTATTCCTGTAGATCAGATACATTTATTGTTGTTAATGATGGACAAAATTTACATGTAAAAAAAAAAAAAAATCGGACCGAAAGTAAGACTTTCTAAGCTTCCTCTCTATTCATTTTCACCAACATGATGCGACGACTAATGAATGAAAGAGTCTGTATATGTAGATTCAGAGTTTGGTATTAACTCTATACATTTACTGAGTAACTTTCCGAAAAAAAAAATATTTTAGGCATAGTTGTAATTTACTGAGATTTTTTACCTTTACTTAAGTAATATTCTTGTACTGGTAAATCTATCAATATTCTTACTTTAGTAATTTTTTTTTTACTCCACCTACTATCTGTAACTTTAGCTATACTTGGATCAGAATGAGGAACTAGAAGTTCTTCATCCTTTCCTTAATTACATATATTACCTACTGCAAGGATTTCTTTTATACATTCATGCTGGAAAATTGACGTGGAAAAGTCTGCATCATTTTTTTTCTTTCGTGATTATGATAATTATTTGTTTTTTTAATTTATGATATAACTTGAAATATCAGAATCTGTGCATAAATTTGTACATCTGTACATAATTGTACATATTATTTAAGATGTTACTAGAAAACAATTCATCAGTACTTAAGTACATTTTTACTCTTACTTCAATATTTTTTCTTTTACTTTTACAGAGTAAAAAAGTGTTAAAGCAGGGCTACTTTTACCTGAGTAAAATGTTTACCCTCCCGTGTATAAATTATATTATTAATTGACTTTGTGTGTGTCATCTAATGCCTCCCCTACTCATATTTATACATTACATATAAGAGATTGTTTGTGTTTTTTGTCCTCAAAGCATGGAACTTTATGAGTTCACCATGGTAGATTCAAACTGTGGCCCCTACTTTAATAATTTCTTGACTTTTCAAAAAGCTCACTGCACTATTCCTATTATGAGAGATAAGTGAATCAGAAAATGACCTGAAAATGATCAGAGCTACAACACCTTGGATAGTATTTGTTTCTTTTTATGAGTTGAAACTGTGGGAAGTCAAAGTGTGGAAACAAAGGAATATTCACAAATCAGTAAGTAAAGGCTTAAGGGGAATGCACCAACATGATGACTTACGATCAGTTTTCACACAGAGGAAGTAGGGTAGGTTAAAGAAGTTTCCACTTCTTTCTGCTCCACTTCATTAAACTCATTGGGTGGCTATAGTGGAGTAAATCCTCTCCTAATACACCTGGTTGCCTGATATGTTTTTTTTAATTTTTATTCCATAATCTGTTATTTTTTCAGCTGGGTGTTCTAGATCACTCTCCTTAAACATTAGAAACCCTCTGATGAAGCCACGGAGGGTTAAAACCATATATCACCAGGAACAGTTCATGTCATTCTAAATATTTACAGATGACCAAGTTGTCACATTTTACCTGAATCTTACAGTTGGCCTCCACTACTTGCAGTTTAGTCTGGGCCAGCTCCTTTTCCAGCTCCCTGATCTGGACCTTTAGGGACTCCTTCTCCTGGTCCTCCCTAATCCAACCATCTCGTTGGGAGGGTTGGTTGGACTCCTCCCTGCCTTGATCAGTCACCTCTTGGCCCTCTGTAGATGGCGCTGTTTCAGACCTGTGGCCTGTCATGATTGATTCTGCAACAGGTCGACACTGGGAGCAAGCCTCTATTTTGCTCTAAAAGAAGACAAGAGAAGGTAAGAAGCAGAAGGAAGAGGGTGTTGCCATAAGCTAGATATATGAGAGCAATGAATAAAAAGCAGACGTCTGCAGCGAGAGTGTCGCACTCACCTTGAGTGCACCCAGCTCCTCTCTGTGGGCGGCCTCCTGTCTCTCCAGACGTAGCGTTAGCTGAGAGCAAATCTGAGAGACAGAGCATCTTGTTTGAACTTCATCAAGCAAAAAATCCTGCAATCACTCCTACATATCACACCTACACATGTCTTGAGCACTACATTCTGATTGCACCAACAATGTCGTCAGTTGTCAGTACCTGTTTGTAGTCTGAGATGATACCAGAAGACTTTTTAATCTCCAGCTCAGCCCTCTCCAGCTCTCTCCGAAATACTTCCTTCAGCTGGAAAAAAAGAAGAGTCTTTAAACCATTTTTTCTTGCAACCAGCAATAATTCTAGACACTTTGTTAAAAAATATATCATTACCATGGCAGCTTCTTCCTCTTTTCCTCTTATCTCGTCCTCTGTGGCCTGCAGTCGATGTTGAGTCTGCAGAAGGTCTTTCGTTAGCTCATCCACTCTGTCCTCCGCCTACAAAAAAGTAGAAACACACATCTTCAACTTCATCTCTTCTTATGCTTATATAGGCCTTTTTAAAGGAACTCTTCCAGTTTTTCACAATGTTTTATGTTCAGCTGCAAACTAGAATGAGTTCCACTGGATTTCATGGAATAGATAAACAACAGCGAATTACCTACAGAGATGCAAAGCTCAGCTATAGGACTGATGAACAAACTAAAATGACGTACAAATCTGGCCTTTATGGAGCTCTGGCTGTAATGATTTTGCCTCCCTGCTATTCTAATTCCCTGGGTAGCATAACTGTAACTAACTTGATCCCTCGGCCCATAGTGTTTCCTGTTCTTTCTAATGGAGTTTTCCTACTGATCTGCTGAAGTTTAAAGTTAAATAAACCATTTAATTGCCTCTCTGTTTGTTGTTCCTGGCTAAAATGTTGTTTCTCCAGAACCAGTTTTTTACGCTGACATAATTTTTGAACTTTTAAAGAAAATCACAGTTTTCCAAAGAAAATATGAAGGAGATTTGATCATTATTTGAAATTCTTCCAGAACAGATAGCGTCTAGGTTTAGCAACAATACATTGACTCATTCAGAGCCAACAGGTGTTAGTAGCACCATCCCTCGCCAAACAATAAAAGCAGTTATGTTTTAGTTTTTATTTGTCTACTCATGCATTTATCTTCTCTAATAAATGCCTGAGCCAAATAAGAGCAAAAAATTAAACATTTTGAGTATGTAAAAAAAAAAAGGTTGTGTATGGTTAAAAAAAATATGGAGTGCTAATAATCAGCAGGGACAGGAAAGATTGTGATAGTTGATAAGAAGTTTAAAAGTGATAAATACAGGAAAATCAGGTATGAAAGCCTCTTAGAAGCTACAAAAGAGCTGAAACTAGGCTGGAGGGGTCATTTACCCTTGTGATCTTAAAACTTAAACATACACCCTGACTTGGACGTAACTTTTTGGGGGGGGGGCATGTCCCCTGCATTTTTTCAAACATTCGTTTTAGTCCCCCGCACGTTGTACTCGCCAAAAACAATGTTACGCTACAGTAAACGAAAAATCGTCGAGCACTAGGACCAACCGCAAAACCACAGCTCAAGCTGAAGCCCGCTTTCCTGAGTTTAGACTGCCCACAAGCTCCTGATTGGCCCACCATCTTTTCTTGTAAGGTTGGCTGTCACCGCTGTCACTCTTAAGAAGCTCACTTTACAAACGACTGATGCGCCACTGAATCGGGTCTGTGATTGGATGGTCGTCTCCATCAAACTTTACTGAGCTATTTTGCAAAGAAGAATGAGAAAAGATTGCTGTTTGTAGATGTTCAAAGCTGGTAAAGACAATTCTTCAAAAACTGGAGCTGTCATGGCAACAAAATATTGGTTTTAAGAAGACTGGACAAATGGCAGCAAAAAACAGGCTCCACACAGCTCTTGATTTTTTATATGTAATAAGTGTGAAAAATATTCCATGTGACCCCACACCGATTATCATTCTATTGCATAAAACCTACACAGAATACACTAAATGTGGTTGTTCCATATAATCAGCCAGGACAAATCCATGTCACTAGAATGTAAACCATAACATTAGATGAGAATCCACCACATTCTATAATGCAAGGAAAATTACAGCCTGAAATGAAAAAAAAAACTTCGTCAGGGAAGAACTGCCCTCTTCACAGATTGAGTACCTTGTCTAGAGCACACCTCAAAGCAACCTTGCTGGTAATTAGTCTGTGGGCCAAACTATCATTTTCCTGCTCCAGGCGAAGGCTGGCCTGCTGAAGACGACGGTTTTCTTTCTGCAAAGTGCAGAAAAAGCATTGAGTTTCTGTAGCTGAGGAATGAAAATCAGGTCAATTTAGAAAAAGGAAAAACATGAGTCGGTTCTGACCAAGCATCTGTCCACAGGGTCATCGTCCATGATTTGAAGTCGACTTTGCCCAAGTTTCACTTTCTTTGTGGGGACCTTAGAAAAAAAAAAGACATGGCTTGTTATTATGGAAAAAGGAAAAAATAACCAGTTTAAAAGAAATGGAGAAATCCATCTCTCCCAGAAACAGATTTCTGGGATATAAGATGAGCTTGACAAATCAAGAACAGGCCTCAGAATGAGATCCAAACAAGGATAATTCAAAGATAAGATAAAGCCGAGTACATGGGGGACATGGTAATCTACAACGCATCAGGGGAATTATGGAGGACGAGAGGGTTTATGGCAAAGCATGAAATGGATTTTCATATCTGAAATATCAGAACTCTTTTCAGGGTGCTGCAAATGAGAAATCTCACTGATGTATTAGATGTTGTGTTGGGACTTATGCCTTGTCATTGCCAGTCAGCAGAAGCTCATGTGAGGAATGCAGAGAGACAATGTAAACGGAAGCACACGGCATTAACGTGATCTTCCCCCGTTCACAATAAAACAGGCCCTAATTAGATCTGTTGGAGCTGAATAACAATATCTTATGCTAAAAAAACACCCAACACCATTTTAATTAATACCAGAAATAAACCAAGGGTTTGGCTTAGACATAATAATCAGGAATCCAACACTGAAGCAGGAAAAGCGATAAGCAGGGGGTCTGCAGGGTGATGAGACTGGTCCCACCTTTACCTGTAAATACCTTAACATTCAAGCATTTTACTAAAGGCCAAACTACTGTAGCTGGCCTGAAGAGAAACCTTTCCAGGACTGATGAAAAAATTTATCTATTTCTTTTGAGCACTGTGAAACCTTTATCCAATAAGCCCCTAAAACCACTAAATTTAAGCCTGGAAAGCATGTAAAGCATGGTACTGTAGCTCATGCATAATGATATTCGAATGTTTTCACTTCACTAGAATTTGTACACTAGAATATTTTTAAAGGTTATGCTGTCTGCAACAAACCAAATAAAAAGAAAAATGCAATAGATAGAACGCAACATCTTCGATGCAGACCAACAAGTAAGTGATAACAACTCTTGCAACATACATGAGGAAACAGCAGTTATTGCAGCTAAATATACATTAAACTGTTTGCAGAAAATGTTCTAACATTGCTCAGTTTATACAGCACTGATACCTTGAGGAGAATAATATCGTTCTGTTCCCTCAAGTTAATACCAGATTTAATCTGTAGTGCTTTCAAATGCTTTTAGAAGTTTTCAACAAAAAAAAACAGAGTTCGCTGACGTTTTCAAGCATTGCTGTTTACTATTTTGAAAGCACGTGTACATGGCATTGATTTGATGTTGAAATGAGAAGTGCAAATAAATATCTGCTATTAAATCACTCAGATTGGTATCAGAGACAGGAATTTCACTTTAAGGAAACCCTGATTAATGCAATATTCTTCTTTGACAGAAAACCAGCTTAGAAAGAAACACACATAATGCAAATATTCCCCAAAACTAACTTTCTAAGTAATTTAAACCAGTTTTGTTACAAAGGTTGACTTTATACATGATGACAAAAGCATTCAACAGTAAATGACTCTTACATTGAATGTCGGTTCCGTTTCAGCAACCAGACAGGCGAGGATCTCCTCCTCACTCATCTCCTCAATAGCATGGTCATTACAGGCCGTCACCATGGACACCTCCTGCATCATCTTGCCCAGATTTTCGGACACTAGAGCTGCTCCCCACCAGTCAGAGTACCTCCGCGTAAAGCCTCTGATTCCAACCAGAAAAAGTCAAGAAATGTCACCTGATCTCAATAGAGAGGCTTAAAAAGACACAGTAGTCCGTAAATGAGAAACTTAAGCAGCAACGTTGAAGTTGAAGTCCAAGCTTCCTGGAAGGAAGGGGATTTTGTTAACAGTTCGAAGGTGAGCAACGTTGTCACAGCACCAGACAGGTGAAGTGAGCGCAGCAGTGAGTCTTTCACAGGTGTGTGTGCACCAACAGGTTCATAGGTGTTTATATGACCAAGACTGGGTGAAAGGAAATACTGCTTTGGACACGCCCACAGTTGTGTTTACATCACTTATCTCACCTGTTTTCTTCTTTGACTCACGAATCCAGCTGTTTATGAGCCTCAATTGTCCATTTAATCAGCTAACCCAATAAAATGTACTTAAATAGGTATAATGAGCAAACATAGTTCATCTTTTTTTATTGTGCACTTTCATTTTCAGTTTTTTCCTTTTTTCTTCACACACTAGCACCATGCTGTGTGAACCTGCTAGACCTGTCAAGTCAACCCTGCAGTGCATGTAAGAAGTAAATGATGTGGCATCTGTGATATTTCTCCCAGGGGTGTGTGTGTGGGGGGGTGGCTCTATTATTGTTATGGGCTAAGCAACCTGACAGGAAAGCAGACAGGTCCAGCTGGTAAGGCAAAGCATACCGGAGCAGGCCGGCAGAATAACAAGGACGTCTCTGCTGTTCTGAGTAGGCCCAACATTTTCCCTGCATGCTCCAATGTTGCACCTAAACATGATGATGCAGTTTATCGTAACTTCATCTTCCGCTGTGAAGTCTCTCATGTCTCTCACATGAATGTTTCTCCAGCTCTCACTTCTCTTTCTCATAATTCAGTTTCACTTCTGTCTTCGAGTGTACGCTTTTTTTTTCCTTTTCGTGTTTGTCCCTTTGCGGTCAACGCTTTTTGCTGGAATCTATGGTGGATAAAACACTGTTTTCCCTTTTCTGACACAGAACCTGTGAATTTAACACATTGTGTTTCGTCCCTCTGAGTCACAGTAAGAAAAAAAGCACAAAAAAAGCACTGGGAGGCATAAACTTTTATTTTTGTTCTCAAAAAAAGAAGAAGAAAAAAGGTGAGAAATAGATTAATAGAGACAAGATGGGTTTTATTACTCTAACAGGGTGTACTAAATAAAAAAAATGTACCAATACATTTGAAAGAAAGGTCAGAAAATTAAATAAAACCAAACAAAAAGTACAAAGCTCATTCTACCAGATATTGGAATATTTTGCTTGGTCAGAGTATATTATGTAAACCAGAAAGCTAATTTGAAACAGAAAATAAAAACCAGTAATTGATTGTATGTGGTGGTTTTGTCGTGGGACATAGATCTGTTAAAAACATGGATCAGCACAGGATGTGATAAAGCACGGTGTGAACGTTGTGATATAGAGTTGGAGCAGCCCCTTACAGAAGTATTCATACCCTTCAGTGGATTTTGCTAAACTTTTCTGTGATAGAACAATGTAAAGTAATGCATAATGGCAAGCATTGAAAGAAAATGACATAATATGTCCTACAAATCTAAAATAATTGGTGCTTATTTAAATTCCTTCCCTTTTTACTCTGCAACCCTGAAGTCAAATTTTCTTCTAAACGGCAAATAGCAGATTTAGTTGTATGATCTCAGATTTAAACCAGTTGCTCTGTGAAGGCCCAGAGGTTTGTTGCAGAACATTAGCAAAATAATCTACATAATGAAGTTAAGGAAATAAAAACATCCAAGGCTGCTAAATGTGTCACTGAGCGGTGAAATGAAAAGATGATGAAAAAACTGCCATGACTGCACAAGGGCAAAAATCGGACACGCAAATAACTGAAAAAATTTTCTCTTTGGGGGATCTATTGGGATCCACAGCTCAGGTGTTAAGTTTGCTACAGTCATGTAGGAAGTCTTGAGAGTGTGGAAGAAAGTCTAGTGGACAGACATTCTGCAATCAAGCATGGCGATGGCAGCATGACTGTGGGGAATGTCCTATTTGGATAAATGATGCTAGATACTGGAACAGCCTTAGAAGAGCAGATGTTTCACTTCCAGCAAGATGAAAAAAAAGGTCCTTAACTAACAGCCAGATCAAAGGGAACAGTTTGGATAGGTCAGGCTTCAAAGTCCAGATCCGAATCTAATTGAGAATTAATTTAATGCAGAATTCCTCTTCACTGTTTTTTATTTTTCTATCCAAAAAAAAAAAAAAAATCTAAACCTGGGGTTACAAAAACGGTAGGTCAGACTTCAGA
Organism: Cyprinodon variegatus; assembly: GCF_000732505.1. Taxonomy (NCBI): domain Eukaryota; kingdom Metazoa; phylum Chordata; class Actinopteri; order Cyprinodontiformes; family Cyprinodontidae; genus Cyprinodon; species Cyprinodon variegatus. The sequence continues at coordinate 483,967 of NW_015150857.1, forward strand.
TGTTAATTTTAATATAAACAAATCAATTTAAATACTAAAATTATTTCAATCATTTCACAATATACACTAATTTCCATTGATCTATCACATAAATCCCCCAAATATTTGATAAATATTTAATATTTGGGACTGCTGAAAAGTAAAGGGGTATGAATACTTTGCAAGGCACTCTACTGGGATTAGAAACTAAATCTCTGAAAACCCCCCTTAATATAATTTGTGACAGTAAAATGTTGCCTCTGAATACACATTTCACAAGTAAGAAGAGAAAGTAAAACGGAAGAAGAGGAAATTAGATACTTTTCACAAAAATAGACAAATTCAGGCATAAACTGTATAATAATACTGCATCCGTGGCTTTAACATCACTAAAATACGGTACATAATTTCAGTTTATGTTTTTTTATTTGTCGCTCTTTTATCACAATTTTAAAAAATCCCAGGAATTTCTCTTTCTTTGTCTGTATTTACCCAAGAAAAGGCCAAAAGCACCAAATTAAACAGCAGACAGTGAAACAAACATCCCATTTTGACAGCCTGGTTTTCTTGCACTTCATCACAACAAAGGTCACAATTAAAACACTTGAGACTTTCCTTGTTTACTGAAACTAACCGGTAGAAACTGCAAGATGCACAAAACTGCATAAAAAACTCCCCTTTACCTTCCCTGTTTCAACTCCTTTAAGGAGTTTCAATTACTGGCAAACGACTGCACAAAGAAAACTGGTAGCCCTCATGTACTGTAAGATGGAGGGGGAGGGAGGCTGGGGTTCACACATTTTCCTTTTGTCTTAGTTAACATGCAGAAAGGGGAAGAGGAACGGCAAATAGAAACTAAACTGAGGGGGTGATGTGGAGGAGAATCCTGTTGTGAGATAAAACAACACATGAAGACAGATCAATCATGTGCCTCAACTGCTCTTCACTGCTAATCTGATTTTTACTCTCGGTTTGGATTAGATTTCATGCTGATACAGAAAAACAGCACAGAGATTTGACATTAGAGCTAGAAGTGAAAGAAAGGAATTTCCTTGGTTTTAGTTTTGGATAAGAAGCATGACATCAACATTAGATCTAAAAGCAATTTATTTCACACAAAAAAAATCCTCATCCTACATCTCATAAATCTGATATTTCTGTGCACCTCTACCAATAATTGGTGTGCACATATACCTATTGGCAGTGGAAGCCCATGTGTTTGTAGCTCTATAGATTGAATTCTAGGTCTGCAGCATATTGATACAGGTTTGCGTAAAAGAGGAGACTTTAAAGTAGATGACAGAGGTTTTGTAAGGGATAGCATGAGGTGGTGTCAGAGAAGAAAACCCTTCTGTGGAAGATCAGTGTTATTTAGACCATTATGACACAAGAAAGAAATCAGCTTCTAAAATATGATTCATTTGTTGGTAAAAGGAATTTTCCCCTATTCTACAGATTTACTTCCATAAAATAATGCTTAATATTTACTGGTTCACTATTCCAAAATATTAATTTGGGGATCAATCGGCATGAGGTGTGAATGCTTCCACATCTGCGATGGTACAGAGATTATACCTCCAATGTTTTCACATTAGCAAGACAGGATTTAGCCTTGGACGACACAATTTGTGCCATTTACTGAAGTGGAAATAATCTTGCTGCAGCGTTTGTAGGCTGCTGCATGAATTTGTTGCCCACACAGGAGCACTATCAGTGGGCTGAGCTTGTGGGTGACTGTGACTAAAGTCAGATTGTGCAATGATCTAGGTATAATTGTGCCATGTTTCAAGAAATCACCTGATTTCAGTACTAAGAGGCATTTACAAGTTAACCATGTTGGGGTATTTGCGTGGAAAATGGTTACTGGTGATCAGAGAGTCAGACGTCGGTGCTATAGGGGCGTGGCGGGGAAGGGAAAACGTCTGTGGGGCTGTAGTAGCTCAAAGGTGAGGAACGCTGTGGGTTTACAGGTAGAGGAAGAGAGGCAGACATGTTTTCATAGTAGGTGTGGAAGCCAAGCCGCTCCCCTCCGTTACGCACATCGTCTGCAAGTCCAGAGCGGATGGGGTATGGCGAACATGTGGGGCAGGTGTTGTGCTGTGAACCTGAGTCCAGCTGATCCAGGGAGACCGGGGTGATGTCGGTCCCGTCCATTGCGAGGGCGTTGCACGCGTTGCAGGGAAAGTGAGACAGAGGATCTGCTCCTGCCGTTGAGCCCACATCCGCCTCAGACTCATTTTTCTTACAGCAGTAATACTGCAGGACATAAACAGCATACACAGGGACAGAAAAGGGGAGAGGAGTTCAGATTCTTTACCAAGAAAACATGCTATACAATGAGGATTAACTGTACTAAAGCAAATTTGACGTAGTAGTTATTATAATTAGAAATGCACAGATCTGATCCAGGTATGAGATCGATGGATCTCTAACTATATTCATCATAATAGCTAAATACTTAAAATTTATTAAGGTTAATTAACATTAATGTATTATTTAATAATTAATCTTGCATTAGCAGCAACAAACACATTAACATATCTAAAAATAATTATCTTCTGTAATGATCCACAGTATTTGGGGGCTAAGCTATTATAATCCCTGGTTTAGATGCAAAAATAAATAAAGTAATTTCTCAAGACAGTAGCACATTCTTTCACAAAAAAAATATAGAAATTAACTAAGGCAGTAACATCATAAGTAATTAATAAAATCACCAATGGTACAGTTATCACTAAGGATCCCCATAATGAATATGACCAAAACCCCTTTTTCATTTCTTATGAAAATGAAACCTCTTTCTGGGAACTCCCTTTAGTATTGCTGCTACAGTAGTAAGTATTATGTAAGGCAGTGACCCATTTCTTTAGAGACTGGCCGCTCGGACGGACGAGGACCATCATTAATCTTTTTACTTGCACTGTCAGCAGGATAGTAAAGCAGATAAAACTCTAAAACTCTGTTAGGAATCTATGACAAAAGAGAGGCTTAGTAAAAAGATGTTAGCCATATTCAGGCTGTTAAAATGTTACATATTTAGACATAACTGATGATAAAGAATTCATTTAAGTCAAAATTGATATTGACTGAGCCCTCGTCACCTTCACAAGTTGCAGAAGAAAAAAAATGAACAGCATACTATCCCCTGCTAGAGGATCTGTGATAATAAGACAGTTTTTCTTTAATCTTGTTAAACATCAAGGCATCATAGATTCTTCAAAACACCAAAGTCTGAACATAGCATGTCCTTCTTGGGTCTTTCTCCTTATGGAAATAAGATGTTAATAAATCAAAAGCAGAATCTTTGCTTTACATTTTCAGTGATACAATGTAAAAACTAGATTGAACCCTAAGGATTTTTGCACAGCATTAACATATAAGCCGACAAAGTCTGTGAATATTAAATGATATTCACACATTTCTATTTTTTATGGATCTTTAAAATGTACAGGGAAGCAAAACAATTACCCATAGTTTTACGTCTAAGGAAACTGCTTAGGAAAGATCACTTTATCTTATATATTCTTTTTGTTTTCAAATTGTGAGACATTAATTAGTGCGTTACTTGATACCTGCAGTCTACAGTAACAGAGAACTGCTACGATGCACAGCAGTATCACCCCAGCAAGAATGCCTCCAGTTATAACGATAGTTCCCGCTGACATTCGACCAGCTCTCCATCCAACCCTGTAAAGATGAAGGGAGAAACAGAAAAAATTGGAGGTGGTCAGAGAGACATTTATGAATAAGGAAAAAAAAAACTGATAAATGCTGGAAATGTGTTGCAGAATACCTTCTCATAAAATATTACATTCATATTTGGGAAAACTAGAACAATCTCCTTAAAACAGACAGATTTCTGTTTGTGGGTATTCAGTAGATGACTGATAATGTCTGATGATAATACCTGTGCTAATTTGCACAACAGTGACAAACTTTTCATTTTCTGTTGGCTGGAATGAGCAGAATTTAGAGAACATGTTTACTTTGATTCTACAAAAGCCTCAGGGTAGAGCTGTAAAATGCTGCTTTCTACATAAGCCGAAAACATTAAAACATGCCCTCATTCTGAGTTCTGCTCATGATACCGGGCTTTTGCTTTAAAACTTTCATAATATATTCCCAACATCTTGACCTGGTGACTGCACAAGCCAAAGTATGTTATATTTTAGCAAGAAACTGTATTTCTTAGTGAGAAGTTGTTGATGGATGGAAGATTACAGCTGTCATAACCAAATTCTATAGTTTTCCAGAGCTAAATGTATTGATTTATATGTAGAGGTATCAGATTGGGAAATTAGGGAAGGAGAGGTGGAGGTGGGAAGGATGGATGGATGGATGGATGGATGGATGGATGGATGGATGGATGGATGGATGGATGGATGGATGGATGGATGGATGGATGGATGGA
>NW_015150857.1:488366-494595 GCF_000732505.1 Cyprinodon variegatus
GGATGGATGGATGGATGGATGGATGGATGGATGGATGGATGGATGGATGGATGGAGAGATGGATGGATGGATGGATGGATCCATAGAAGTTCTTGGCAAGAGCTTTTCACCGAAGACGAACTACATCTTGGACGAAGGGCAGACATTTTATATAGAATAGAAATATATTTTTATCAGCCCTGATTGGCATAAATCAGGTGTCTCACTGGAAATGGGAAATAGACAAATGAAAGCATACAGATACACACAGGACAAAAAAAATATGTTAAAGAACAAAACCCAAAAGCTTAAGGCGGCAAACACCAAGTGGCAAACTCAGGTAGAAAAAAGAAGCCCTTTTACAGAAAAAAACAAAAAAGCAGTGTGAATGATAACATGGAGAAGACAATTAAAACATTTTTTTGAGCATAGGAAATGGGTGAAACTGACAGAATGATTATAAACACGTATTGGGTCTGTTGGGAGCAGTGAAGTTTACATTTCTAGGAGGAAGGATCAGCACCAGTGTTACTTTGTGCACATAGTGAGCAGTAGTAGTTTTTTGGCAAAGAATCTCTCCAGTTACGTAACAGTGTAATGCATGGACTAAGAGACAGTCTCCAACAAAGATGTTACTTTGGTTACAGTCCAGTGTGAATCCTAGGACAGAGGTGATGTTACCAATGAGATTAATAGTATGCAAAAACTAAGGATAATATACTTAGTTCACAGCAAATCACTGCTGTGGGAAGCGCATTGGTACAGTTTTTTTTTTGTTTTGGTGTTAATTTATGCATTTGGACATAATTACAACTAATGAGGCAATAAAATGATGCAGGCCAGCAGAAAAGATAATTATAATCTAAACCTAACCATTAGCAAAATAGATTGAGAGGACAAGCAAAATGTCCTCACTTTACAACAACTGGTCCTCAATGTGATGTTTAAACTGGAAAAATGGTCCTCACACTGAGGGCTAGACAGGTACACATACACACACACACCCCTACCTATTAGTGCTTAAGACTTCAGATTTTTGATGTCTTATTCACGCTTTAAAAACTTTCCTGCTTAGCGACCTGGAAAATTACCATAAAAAGTTCATAAGCTAATGTAACAAATATCTGTGATTTCACCTGCAAATCCTCCCTGGAAAATTTCAGAGCTGTAGTTGTCTGTTTAAAACAAGCTCAGGTCTCTACAACGTACTTACCCTGCAGCTACAGTCTTAGGTATGTAGTTGGTCTAATATTGACTCTTGTTCAATTAACTTCTCCATGCTTAGATGGACAGATGAAAACAATAATATAACATATATTTATATTATCATGCTAAAGCTTCTTGATAAGTGTATCCTTTTGTATTGACTCTAATAGCAAGTAGCATAAAATTACACATAACATCATTACATACAGTGCCAAAATCTGCCACTGTAACGTGAAGGTCACGTTACAATGCTATGTGAGAGCTGCTGCTGTAATACAGGTTTTTCCTTTGACAAAGAAAATAATTACAGAGCTGACATTTAAAACTCAATAGTATCTTATGTAAGCAGACAGCATAGCTAGAAATGATATAACAAGATTTTCTATGCTGCTTCCTTCCCAAAGCCAACACACTCCCTTACAGGCTGTAGTTGAGAGTTGCCAAGGAAACACCCAAAGCGGGTTTGGCGTACTCCATTCAACTTTTCTGTCATGTGGAGAAAACCCCACCTTCTTTTTAATGCCACCTTTTGTCTTCTTTCTTCCTCCTAGTTCAACTTTAGCGAGGCAGAAAGCCTTCAGTCAGTCACAACTTCTGCATCAAAGAGTTTTGGTGGCATTGGCTCCATGTTCCAGTTAGTGCGATCTCTTTTCCTGTCCGCATTAAAACGGATCCAGACCAATATTTTGGACAGATGTCCTTTTCTTCAACTTTTTCTTTTGTGTAAGAATTAAACTGCATGCTTGTGTCACATAGCTGCACATGTTTTTAATTTGACATGGACAACCTCGCTCATACAAGGAGCTGTTGTACATTTTCAATAAAGTCTAATTTTTGTAAATCTTGTGTCTGTTTCACAGATAACTCACAGGAAATAGAGAACAAAAAATTTCAAACCCTCTTATAAAAAGAGGTTTGAATGTACTTTACAAATAAATGTAATATAGAAAGTAGCCAGAAAGAACTGGCGAATCCTCTGTTAGGGAGGGACTTTTTAGATGGTTTAAAAAAGAGAGGTAGTAGATATTCTGCGCAAGGGATGTTAAATTGGAGTTGGTAGAGAAGAAGAAAACCCACCAACAAACCTGATGGATGTAGTGAGGAAGAAGAAAGTCTAACAAAATGTAACCAGCAATAAGTCAAGGACTTTTATTTTTGCGGGGCCGCTTCCTATGTTGCCCCAAACTCTGCTGGCTGCTTTAAACTCCCGCCTCCAGCATGCAGTTGAAAGATCCTCACCTTTTTCCGCTGTGATTGTGGCTTGCTGTTGGCATCTTCCTTACAAATTCATCCAAAATCCTTGAACCTATTGATTTGATTGCCGGGTGAGTTTGTTATTAGAAACAGTATTACTTTTTAATGTGGTACTCCTGCTCAATTAAGTACTTCTGCTTTTATTATTTTATTATTTAAATTGTCTTGATTGTTTTTTGGAAGTGCAGTTTAATTTTAAATTAGATAGCTTGAAATATGATACTTTTTTGTTTTACTTTATTCAAATTATGGTTAATTTAACCTGATTGAAATGTTTATGTCAAATTATCAGGAATCTGATTTTTGCAATTGCATTGGATATGCATAAACTAAATGCTTAAATTTAATAATTATTTCCTTTGTATTATAATTGTATATAATTGTTGTTTTTGACAAAACACTCAATGGGTTTTCTGACCTTTTAGGTTGGTTTTTTTTTTTTTTTTCCCCTGTTGGATCAGATTCTCATCTGGAGCTGAAGATCATGAGCCAAAAATGGACTTTGGACTTTATGATTTTGAAATTATTTATTTATTTGTCAATTCTTTTGTGTTTTATTCAAATCACGTTATATTCACCAAAACTAACAGCACTGCCTCCTGTTTTTTCACACCTCAGGCTCTTTTAAAGGACACTCTTCTGATGCTGCTTTGTAGCCGCAGTTAGCTGCCTAGACCATAACTGTTACAAAAACATAGAAGAAGAGTTATGACGTAAGCAAACATCTGTGTTGATGTATCAATGGAGCAGTTAAAATAATATGAATTAAACATAGAGATGCAGAATTATCTTTGTTAACTGCTAATGGGAAGCCTTTAGACAGCTGTGGTGTAGAAAACAATGAGTTTCAACCGGAAGAAGATATTATATATCTGCACTCTTCTTTGTGTTCTGTGTGCTTAGTGAAAAAGATCCACATGTGAGACAGAGTCAGTTGTAATGTCTCGGCCACCATCTGAAGAGGCACTGATGGGCGGAATAAAGCTGCCCAAAACATGGAGCAAAACCCTCATCCAAGGTCAAAAGAAGAGAAGTGGAAAATAATAAATCTCAACCCATTAAAATGAAAATGATTGACCTGCCCTATCGGCTATCAGCGGCCTTGATTAGTAAATACGTCCATCCATTATTACAACTACACAAAATCTAATCTTCATCATGCGATAACAACAAACCTATTTGTAGAAGGAACCAGCTGTTTTACACATTACAGAGCCAGTCAAACTCAGATAAACAAACCGGCTTGTCTATAGTTTTTTAAAGCCAAAAAACCACACTTCTGACAATAAGGACCTTCAAATCCAAGGTTAAAAAAAACTGAATCTGTTAAATCATAAATAGATGATGAGGGAGGATATGGTACAGAGTGTAGCTATAGGTTATAATACAAAGGGGGTTGTTTTGTTGACCAAAAAAATGCTTTTTCATTGGGAGTGTGTCTTAATGTTGCACAGATCAATAATATAATATATTAATATCATTTACTCCTATGATATTTCTTACTAATTGTATTATTACGTTATTTTAGATTCTCATTCGGGAATCCTGGAAGCTTAGAGCACACACTTTCTCTTACATTACAAAACTTTGGTTCAAGACACTTCTATACCAATGAGGTTGAGAAAGAATTATCACCGGAAGGAAATTAGTTGATTCAATTCTTTGTAGATGCATACACAAAAACCCCAACAAAAAGTTGTATCTAAGCTATATAAAGGCTTACAAAAACGAAATGGAAATAACTCATTATATGTATAGTCCAAATGAGAAGCAGAGTTAAAAGTGAAACTATCAAAGAGTGACTGGCTTTCAATGTGCAAAACACAACAGTCCTCCACAAGCTCTAGACGCAGGAGGGAATACGGATGGAAATACGCTACTTTATAACGCTTCAATTACAAAATAAAATACTCCATACTCAGCAACAATGTTGGACAGATGAATGCTAGTCCCTCTCATATATTTTGGCAATGTACAAATTTACAAACCTACTGGGATAAAGTTGTTCAGGCTATAGAAGAAATAATAGGATACAAGATACCCAAGGACCCACGAATTATGTACTTGGGATTGCTGGAGAGTGAAAGGATGCACAGGAAAGACATCTATCTTCTCAAAATCTTGATAGTGGCAGCTAAAAAGGCGATTACCAGAAAATGGTTAAAAGGTGACCCTCCACGCCTGACGCCATGGATATCAAAAGTAGAGGAATTCTTCACAATCGAGGAAATGACCTACCACTTAAGGATCAATTTAAAATACCTGAAACAACTTTGAAGAAAGTGGCTTGTTTACACAAATCGGAAAGGACTTACCGTTACCCTCAATAAGACTGCTAGACAAACCTTTTTAAGACCTATGCGACCCCCACATCCACTAAACTCTGACTCTGTTATACCTTTCCTGTATTTTTATCGCCCTTCTCTGTTCACATTCCTTTTTGGATGATTTATGCAAAATTTAAAAATACTAAATAAAAAGTAAAAAAAAAAAAAATAATAATAATAAAGCTTTGTTTCAACCCCAAAAAACTATGTAAGATCATAGCTCATCATCAGCATTATAACTATGCACTGAAATTACAAGAAAGAATACCTTGTTCTGCTCTATTCATGAAAATAATATAATTCATTAACACATTCAAGCAGGAAACTGCAAAGACCACCTAAGCAGAATATGGCGGAAAAGGCAAACTGTAAAGAAAGATTAAAAGTGGCCTTTGAGGTATTTGCTCATAATGAACTTCAATAGAACAAAGATGCCCTGCAGATAATTACAATAAGAATATCTAAAATCCGCAATTACAATATGTGTTTAGTTCTAACAGAATAGGTTTGGATGAGATTAACATGCTGAATGCATGAGCGCCGGCTGTGCTCGCCTGTGCTATAACGAACAGGTTATATATGCATAATGCAGCGCAGGTCCAGAATACTAAACCTGACAAGTGTAGCTATTAAATTAATGCTCAACTGTGACTCAAATTAATGTTACTGAAAAGAAAGTAATCAATCAGAGCAGGTCGGCTTTTTGTGTCATTCAGAGACTGTATTTTAAATGGCTTTAGGAAAAGAAGAAACAGCCTTGGTTTTGAACCAGCAATCAGTCAAAGGTGGAATTTCACTGCAATATCAGTTGTTAAAGGAAACCATACTACCTCAGGTTAACATTGCAATAAAATAAGTGATATTCTTAATGAGTTTTTAAATCATTTTACTAATTTAAAAAAAGACTGAGATAAAATAATGGTATTCTCCCAACTGTGGATATTCCCACCAGTTTTAGCTGCTCCAATAACACCTTGCATGTCTTTAGAGCTTTTCTGTCATGAGCTTTATGAACTCAAATAAATAAATAAAAAATCATTTAAACCTGCAACATGCCCTCAAGGCCCAAATACACCAACAAAAGCTGCCTTATCCTTACTGTCCAAGGAAGAGACAATGAAACAATGAATTAGATTCATCATGATTAACTGAACATTGAAATAATTGTCACCTAATAATCCATTTATCATTAAAAGGAGTATAGAGACTCTAACACAAGCCATTAGCTGAAAGAACACCTAGAGCCGCTTTTATGCTGAAAAAAACATTTTTTAACCATGAATATGTTCTATCCAAAACTCCTGAAGTGGTTTTAGATTCACCTGAAAGGTGTCAAAAGGAGCCAGTTAAGGTGGCTCGGGCATCTGTTCCGGATGCCTCCTCGTCGCCTCCCTCTGGAGGTGTTCCAGGCATGTCCTACTGGGAGGAGGCCTCATGGAAGGCCCAGGACATACTGGAGGGAC
>NW_015150857.1:494945-528045 GCF_000732505.1 Cyprinodon variegatus
GATGGATGGATGGAGATTTAACCTTTAACGGAACAGATTACTCTTCACAAAGGGATATTAAGAACAAAAAGAAAAAAAATCTATTTTAGATCAATACCTGTTTAAATCTTTGTGTTGCATCTGGAACAATTAATCATATAATTCTAATAAAAAACTAAATTTAATAACACGCATTAGGGTAAAAAAAGATTAGCCAAATATGACCTCTAAGTTCTAAATGCTTCAAAACGATGACTCCAGCTAAATCTCACAGCTATAGCAGAAACTAGTGAGAACCTAACACATCCTGTCACTGAAAACTGACCAGAAAACAAAAACCTAACAGGGCAACCATATTTACTTTAATAAAAAGAATAAAATACAGGCCTCAGTCCTTCCCAAAAACCATTGGGGCTTAAGATAAATTCTATTAAAGTTATCAACCAGTGTTTTCTGGTCAGTAGTTTTATTATACAGGAAAATTTAACTTTCAAATGATCAGTATTCTGGATCAGATCTGAACAGCCTGTTCAGATTTGGCTAAAATCTTTTGCTAAAATTACTGCTCTGAGTCAGTTGTTTTTTTGTTTTTTGTTTTTTTGCAAATGGCATGTTTTAGAGTCTGTATACTCTAGGCCAGGGGTCACCAACACAGTGCCTTCAGGGGCCTCAAGGATCACATGAGGAACGCTTTAGCCTCTTCTAAAAGAAAACACAACTGACCAGAGAGCTGAATCTACATTATATTTTATCCTGTTGCTCCTCTTTTTCAATCATATTTATCTTTATAGATATTTGAAAATGACAATATCTAAAATAAACCTTAGAAATATTACTATGAAGTTTAGGTAAACGTTGACTCTTAAAGTTCATATGTCCTGCTCTAGGCAGGGATTGTTATTTAATGCTTGAATTAGTTGATGATTATTATAAAAGTTGATTAATTTTGATTAATCTGATTAACAGATTAACCTAGATAAGATTTCCTTGTTTAACATTCATTAAAAATAACTTGTTGCCTTTAAAATCATGTGGATTATTTTCATTCTAATTTTTAACCCAAAGACAAATTTAGACACATGAGTAATAATTTTTAGAACCACTTTTTGTTGCAGGTTCAGATCTTTTGGAAAATGTTTATATCAGCTTTACAAAACCAAAGGATTCAATCTTTGATTATGCTTTTTTTTCTCCAAAAAATCTCAAGCTCAGTACGATTGTATGGTGACTGTCTGTGAGCATGAAGCCCTGCTGCTGATTCTCAGTTTGGATACAGGTCTGGGATTTGACTAGACCATTGAAACACAAAAATAAGCTTTGATCTAAAACATTCTAAAACAATCACGATGTTTTGGGTTTTAAATCAATTTGCAGAGTCAAACTCCAAACAACTGAAGAAGTGTTGGGTTGTTCTGTAGAGAAACTTCAGTCTCTCCTAATACAACTAATACAACAAGGGCTTACTGTATAATCCCCCAAAATTTAAAAACTGCAAATAATTGCTCACCTTTTCACAATCTTGCATCATTTTGAGTTACACTATCACAGAAACTCCCAGTAAAACAAATCAAAGTTTGTAGATGTGATGTAGAATATGGGAAAAAAAAGGGTAAAGAATTTAAAGCAGACTACATTTATATCTCTGTCATCCTTTTTCAAAGAATGACAGAGATGCATCAATTACACATAATTCATAGCTCAGAACCCCAACACAAACGCATTTGTAGAGGACGACCTGCTAAATCAGCATGTAAAACAAATGATTTTCACATTAATGCAGAATAATTCATGTGGCTCACCTCAGGCACAATGATTAATTTTAATGCTCCCATTATAACAATTACAACGCAGGGCAATTTTGTTGTTCTACTGTTCAACTTGATTACCTAAAACACGCTGAGAATTCTCAGCTGAGGAGCAACGATTAATTATAACAAGTCCTTGATTTAAACAAAAACATCTCCCCCTCTTAATGCTACTACAAATGCAGTCTTGCATGCCCTTCATGATCTTTAAAATTAATTAATTTTCAATTCAGCTTTCATTTATGTGTTTAAAAAAAAATATTACACTCGAATGTTTTGGATATTTTCCAGAAAATATAAGATATATTGGGTTATATGATGTGCCGACTGGTTATAAGAGGCATATTTTTATTGATTAAAGGTAATAAACAAATGCTCTGTCACCCTGCTGCCTAATTTCCAAGGTAGGTGGGGCATAATATATACCTGCTAAAATTTTGACTGTTCACAAAGTTCTAATGCTGATGGAACATTAAGTGGAAGGAAAAACAGTGGTGAAAAAAAATTGTGGAGTAATAGTGATATCCACAGTTTTGAAATGGCTTTGACATATGGTCCATCTTTGAGGAAGATCAGACACCAGACCCAATAATCCGGTTAACTTGACACTGGAAGTCTGATAGGTATGAGGATTTTCTTCGAACTCTTGCTGTCAGGTTGAGTGGAGGTTTTGGAGGACCCAAATGCAGAGATGGAAGCTGAAGTGGATTCTTGCAGATTGAATAATTAAAGGTGGCAACTGAGGCATAAAATAAAAAAAAATACAAAAAACTAGAAGACATCAGGAGATCAGAAGTCTGAAGAGTTCCCGAAGGGAAATCCAGATAGGTGACAGGAAGCAGCCCCAAGTTCAGCAAACAGGCAGAATCCAGTCCCAAGACAGGTCAGACAAATAGATCAGATGAGAACAGGAAGACTTAGTGGTTGAGAGGCAGAACAGGTCAGGATCAGGTAATCAGAAACACCAAGGTAGCCCTGAAACACTCTCATTACTGACTCGAGAATAATCTGGCATTGATGACTGGTTAGAGGACTCGTTAAATAGAAACAGTGATGAGAAACTGGGTGTAGGTAGGCGGGTGAATGAAATGAGTAATTAAGCCAGTCATCAGCGTGATCATCAGATCATGACATCTGCGGAGTCAGCAGCATCATACAGATGATCGAATTGAGGGAAATTTTAATGTGAACCACAGAAAACAGGCAGCAAAAAAGAACTGATATCCCAAATTAGGGATCCTGAATCGGATCGCCTGTGAGCCAGATGCAGCTGACTGTACAGTGTCTGAATATCCAATATTCAACTTGAAACTGACGTCACTGCAAGAACGCACTGTGCCCTGCTTTGCTGCTGGGAAAAAAATAAATAAAAAAATACCAGGAGAAGCAGTGTAAAAAAAAGCTGCAATGTTTAAGTCATAGTTTTTCAATCCAATGTAAAAAAAAAAAACATTTAAATATTTAAAAAAATGAAAAACTTCACACTAACATATGGATATTTACAGCTATTTTATAATTATTTAAGTATAAATAAACCTAACAGGTGGGTAGGTAGAGATGAAATATAATATATGCAGATAAATATTCAACTGTGCAGCAGTCTGCCCATTCTACCAAGAGGCAAAAACTACTGTTCCTGAGTTGCCTTAAATTGACCAAATTTTGTTGATATTGATTTAAAGAGGGACTATAGAAATTACATTTTTCAAATTTTATAAGAAATGTTTATTTATAATGGCATTATTGCTAGAAAGTGGAAAGCAGCAACTAGCATAAAATAATCAGAAACGGAGTTCATATTTTTATTTGAATTATTATGATTATTATTACATTGAATAACACATTTTAATTGCAGAGATCATAAAAGTTCTCTGCATTTAAAACGAGTTGGAAAAAAACCCTGAAATGGCAGGAATGGTCTTATTGATGCTTGGTCCAGCCTTTCTCCAATTACATGTACAATACTCGGGCTTGTAACAGGGGCTATTTACATTACAACAGTGACGGTTGGCAAGGTGGAGACAATACACAAACTTTCAGAGGGGAGGGGGATGTAGGAAAACCTGAAACTCCTGTAACTTGCAGGGTTAAAAGCCACCACTAAAGATAATATCCTTAACACCTCAGGAGCTATAAAAATAATAATAATTATTAAAAAGGAAGCATTGTTTTTATTGCTACTAGCTGTTAATTAGTCATACACTATCAAGATTCATAACATCAAAGAAATAATGATTGTTTTTTCTACTTAATTGTTAGATTACAAGAGATGCTTTAGACACTAACATGAAATCAATTAAATGTGTTTATATGTGTAACTGGACTCATGGTATAGATGATAATAAATGATAAATAGTAGGATTATATGTAAATGTGCACCTCAATTCAATCCTATGAATATGTAAATAATAAAAGTTCAGATATCATATCATTTTACACAAACTGATGTTTTTTTAACTGTTTATTTCTGTTATACATAATTATTTTCCATTAACAGCTAATGAAAACATATCTAAGAATAGATTATAACATCAAACCAATAAAAAACTAGACGTGATCTGCTCTTCCACAGCTCCCACTAAACAGTTATGTCTGTTCATTAAAAAATGTGTTAATTAAAGCAATGATTCCCCCTT
Source organism: Cyprinodon variegatus (assembly GCF_000732505.1). Lineage (NCBI taxonomy): Eukaryota > Metazoa > Chordata > Actinopteri > Cyprinodontiformes > Cyprinodontidae > Cyprinodon > Cyprinodon variegatus. Next base: position 499,366 of record NW_015150857.1, read on the forward strand.
ATGTCTATACACATAACTCTGTTTATACAGATAGTGTAAATAATGAGAGATAAAAATGCAATGTCACAGAGTTTAAATGAGCATGCATGCCTCCAGTCCCTACAAGCCCACCATGCGGTACTCTCCATTGCATCACCATACAAAATGATAAACACAACATGATGTCATTGCTAATCCCTATTACTCTCTCTTTACTCCCCCCTTTTTTTTTATTACTGTTCAGTTCTTCTCTTTGCTTTCCTTTCAATTGTAAAATCCCATAAATCATTATCCTATTTGGTTTAAATATAGAACCTGTGTAGATTTACCAGTTAACCAAATATATATGGTCTTCCTTGATGTTCAGCAAAAAAGACAGAGCGATGGAACCATTTCAGAAACAACAATAATGGAGTTTGACAAACATGCCAACAGATTATGCGATTAAAGCAGGAAGTTAGGTGAAGGCTCAAATTCGAGAATTTCCAACAGAATGGAGAGACAAAGACACCACATGACACAGAGTGGAGGATGCACTTCATCTGCAGTGTTTCTGAGCCTTCTGAACATAGTTTATGGATTAGCTTAAGTGGGTCCCATGTTAACAGATCAAACTGAAAACACAAGTTTGAAAAAAAAAAAAAAAAAACAGGCAAACAGCTTCAAAAATCTGACCTGGAAAAGTTGGCAAGGTTTTATTTGAAATCCACCCAATTTGAGAGGTCACAGAAAAATCTATGTGATTTAAAATTTTTCTTTTATTCTATGCTTCCCCCGTTTAAAAAGGCATAATACATACTTTTTGTTATGGTTCTCCCCTTTTGGGACTTTGAGTTTTTAGTTTTCATTACCTAAGTAATTCTGTTTCGTTGATCTTTGGTTTATTTTCAATTTTGTGTTATATTTAAGCAGTCTATAGTTACTCTCTGCTGCCCCCTTGTTCCTTTCGCCTAGCTCCCTTCTAGTCACTTCCATCCACACCTGCTCCATATCAGCTGATTACCCCAGTCTTTGTTTTGTTTTCCATATACACTCTCCCTGTGCAGTTCTTCATTGCTGGTTTCCTGCCTACTTGGCTCCCCATGTGTGTTTTTGGCTGATTTCTTGGATTTTGTTTCTGTTACCATTAACTTCATTAAACCTACAAGAACTCATCTCTGCCTCCCTCATCTCTGCATTTGCGTCCTCAACCAACCTCCACCCCCACATTGACACTTTTTGTTGTTGTTTTAAGCCTTTAATCTTGATTGAAAAACTGAAGTCAAATTCCTTATTTGTGCAAAGCAATCTTGACTTTCAAAGTTGATTCTGCACTGCAAAAAATTGTAATCTAAATAAGTAATTTTTTCTTAAAATGGGTGCATTTTTTGTATTATCTAATTGTCTTATTCTAAGAGTAAAAATATTAATTCCGTTGGAAAATCATGCAATTTACCTACTCAAATTAAGAGTAAATTCACTTGATTTGAGAACACTTTCCCTGATTTCTAGATTGTTTTCCAGTGTGTTATTGAAGCACAATTGTTCTTGACAGTGAGAAAAAAGCCATATAAAACATTTTAAATGTTTTTTTCTTATTAAACACTTGAGATTCCCTTTCAACAAAATTGCTAGCTGTTGAGAGAAAGTACATAGAAACCAAATTAAACACAGGAAAGTCAACCATGACCACATACATTTACACCTAAACACATTTAATAATGATAAATTAAGGATATTTGTTTCACCTGAAATCCTCAATGCAGAGAATCTCAGGTTGGGATATAAATCCATAACATCCTTACTGCAAGGGAACAGTGCTGAAAACTGTCACCATGCAGTCTATCATTTCTTTTAACTGTATAAAATATCAAACTGAATATTGTGTTTCTCCTGCACAGGGAATACAGATGAAGACTCGTTAAAGTGGAGGCTCAAACAGCATATGGGAGTATGGCAGCACCTGCCACAGCTGTTGACATCCAAGGAGTAGGGAAGTTGTTTAAAGTTAAAATCAATGGCCCTGCTAGGCCAGTGTTTGCAGCTGGATGCTGCACATCTTTTTTAACTGTTGTGCAGAGTGTGATCTCTTCTCATATCTGTTGGGGTAATAGAATCAGAGGAACCAACTTATTGAAGCTCAAAAAGCTGATAAAAAAAAAAGAAGCCAACTTTGTTTGTGGAGCTCTTTAGATCCCCTAAAGATGATTTTACACACAACCATTATTCATGAAATTAAATTAAACAGACCACCCTGAGTACACTTTTCATCAGATTGTCATATAACAGTGTCTTCAGTCAGTCTGAGCATCCAAACCACTGCAGGAGATCCTTTCCGTCACATTGAGATTCCCTAGATATAAATGGGCACCAATTTGTTTCTTTTTCATTCTTCTCAAATTTCTCTCCTTAGAAATACATCTTACAGAGGGTATTGTGTGACTTCTCTAAATTTTCCAACAGCTGTTTCTTTTCTAAGAGAAAATGCATTCAAATTGTTCCATTTCCAAATATGTCTCAATTTAATAACCCAACTTGGAAGCATGATCTCAGCAATGTTTCTATAGAAGTATAAATAGTTGTGTCTCTCATTAGTTGTTTGGTTCTCAGTGGTGGTGCAGGGGCCTTGATGCAGCCGTAGCAGGTTTGAATCCTGGCCTGTCGACCTTTGTTGCATGTCTTCCCCCTCTCTCACCCATCCCAATGTTATGTTAATTTACTCTCAGATAAAGGCTACTTGAGCCATCTTTTAAAAAACTATCAGATTCTTCTCATGTTAATTTCTTTAATTTTCCTTCACAATTACCAAGACATAATTAAGATCAGGGGCATACTAATATGAGATCTCCACTATTTATCCCACTCCTCAAGTATTGCCCAAATGGTTTTCTCAACTCAACCTCCTTATTTGTTGCTCCTGAGGGCCCCTTTGTATAAATAATTCAGAATCAAATGAATAACTGTGGTACGACATGAATTTCCTCTGGGCTGGCATAAAATTATGTTCATGAAAGTGTCAGCAACAACCAACATGAGAATGATGGCTTGCATCTGTTTTGCTTCTTAAGGGAACAAGAATACCTTGCCATTGATGGAAGCACGAGTTCTGCTCTCTGCATAAAAAAACAGAAGGAAAATATGTAATTTTCAGATCATTGAAAAGATTTTGGAAACTGGGATTGCAATGTCTGTTATTGGACTAAAGTGGGACAAAATCAGACTGATCAAACACACCCCAAATTTTTAACAAATATTTCCGGATTAAATCAAGACTATGACGGACCGACCAGATTTAGCCAAAAAGAACAACATCTAAATGAGGTCTGGTGTTTTTGTCAGGGAGGGACCCAGTGCTTATTATCACAGGTTCCTGGTGCCACAAAGATTGGTGCAAATAATCTGTAACCCTAGCTGTAGGTTATTATGGTGCAATTAACTTTTGACATAAGGACAATTTAATTAGGAAAGCTCTTAACTACTTATTACCCACTCCTTTAAAAACATTTTTGCATTTGTCATGTTTGTTGGTTGCTTTTTGACCCACATGCAGAATCACACAGAGAACAAAGGTATAACCTTTTCCACAAAGTTGTGTGGAACAATAACAGAATCCACATTAAAGCCATTCAGCTGAAGATTATTTTCAACAACGGAGATATTCCTTGTCTTTGGATAGAATACCATCAGGGGTAATCATCCGGCGAAGATAGATTATCCTTCGCCTGCTTATAAACACACTAGTCATCTTGATGGAGAAGTGTTCTCAAGTGTGCAGCAACATTGGTCACCCCAGATACCAGCAAAGATCCTCTCTGTAACAGGAAGCTCACTCACACCAGAAAAAAAGCAAAACCCCAGAGACCCTAACAGTATCTTTACTGTACATAGGTTATCTAACTGAAACATGTAAGCGTAAGCAAAAAGAAAAGCATATATAGAGGAAAAGGAGTCTGTAAGGGGGACAAATTGCATTTTCTTTACAGAAAAAGCATAAAGAATTGTTCTGCTTTCTTATGCAAAAAAGTATTGCCCTTTAAAGTTTAATTAAGTACTCAATAATTTATAAAAAAAAAAAAAAAAAAAGTGAACAGAACATCAATTGAACAAACGCTAGTGCCCTTTAGAATAATTAAAGGTGGTATGAAACATCTCTGTCTCCCTGGGTTTGTCTTACAGTAGACAAATTCAATTCATTCACTGTTTAATGAGGGTATAATTACTATTTGAAACAATGAAGCATTCCAACTTTTTTCTAGATCATTACTGCAACTAAGAGTTTTTCCGAGTTACCAAACAGAGTACTTTTTGTGTATGACTTTGTTTTTAATAAGACACTCCTGATATTAAAGAAATCCATCTCTGTCAACATTTCTGTTGGTTTTATTTCTACAGTCCTCTCTGCGCACTGTGCAAAAGTAAATATACTGACATGAAACTATTAACATCTTTTTTTACTCCAAAAACGCACATCGCATTGCTTTGAGAGACGATTAAACCTTTGTCCAGATTATCATAGAAACCTCTTGTTTTTGTGATAACCTGCCATATACCCACATAAACGCAAAGTGAGGTGGAGAGGTTTCACACTCCACTTGTGGTCCTATATTTAGCGGCTTTGTCATCTCTCGACAGAGTGAAAAGCTGCAGATGAGAGGCAGCAGAGAAAGGTGTCATAATTTAATTCGTTTTCTCTGTGGGAAATGAAACAATCCTTGCAGCAGTCAGCTGCATTCACAATACCTCACATGAAGCTCTCACACACAAACACAAATGAATCAAACAGTGAGGGGGTAGAAGAAGAAAAAAAGAAAAAAAGAACATGGCCTCTCTCATACGCTTTATGTGGGATGTTGATTTGGGCTCTGAAATTAGGAGGGTTCTTCTCCCAGATGGTCCCTGAATGAGCCATGCAAATTAGAGGAGCTTCAAAATAAACCATTTAATTGGAAAACTCGAGTATGCACTGGGATATGACAACATTCTAGTAAAAAATAGGAAAGCAGAAAGAAAAAATATATCAGCTTATTAGATGAGAACTGTGTCATCTCTATTAACCTTGCAGTAAAGAGACTAAAAATACAGAAACTACTAACATATGAGATATCTCAAAAAATATATGAGAAAACAAAAACATTGTTGCCTTTAAAACAATATAGTATAAAACCACAAAGGAAAACAATCCTTTTTACTAATTTCTTATCCCACATGTTGCTGCAGACTGCCAGTTAGCTGGCTGAAAAAAGCAAGAGTCCTGTACAGCAGCAGCAAGGACCGCCATTTCCTTTGAATGCTTCGACACTGAATCCGAATAATGCAGTTGGAAGGAGTGATTTTCATGTAATCCCTTTGTTAAGTAGCATTCAGGAGACAATTAATTGTCTGTTATGTTAAGGACATGTTCCAATCAATGCATATGATGCAGATTTATGCCAAATAAAAGATTGCTCAAACAAACCAGAATACTTTTAACAGCGACATAGTGACATGCAAGATTACCTGAGGTATTTAATGAGGCCTTTTTCTAACTTAACAACAAACTTAAAGGCAAAGAAAACAGGCAGTATTTTTATTTCCACATCAATTCAGTGAAGATTTTTGAAGCAGTAAAAAAAAACATAAAAGCCCAGAATTTCCACAGATGTAGGGAAAATAATAAAGACACAATCAGACTGGCTTTGACACCTTTTGGGGCTATAAAGGTGGGTGTGTGAATATAAACAAGAAGGAAACGGAAACATGTTTTATTACATGTATGATCAGCAGGGCACATTGCCGTGGATGCAGTTTGTTTCCAAACACACATTCATAATTAATTTGGCAACATAAGCTGTTTCTGTGCTAATCATGAAGCAAACACTGAAATTATGACAAAAAAGATCTGTTTGTACAAATTAACCACCAGTAGCTTTGGTTGATTAATGTCATGTTCAGTTGCTCACAGCAGGCCTATTTATCTTTTATGATTTTTACGGCTCCTTTTTCTGTTTTGGGAATATAAGAATTGTGCTCCTTCCCATAGATACTTTGTGTCTAAATTACATGTTCCCTACTAAGAACATTTAGTCTTTTGTTAGATGTTTTTTTAAACAATATTCTCATGTAAATATATAGTTCCTACTTTTTCTCTTTTATTAATATTTTATTAATATTCCCCAGGTTTTTTCATTTTTCAAAGGTGAAGACTACCCAACTTTATCAATGACTCAAAATCAGTAATAAACTTTTTTATTTTACAGACAAAACAAATAAATACAAATTACTATCTATCATATTCAAACATCTGCCATGTCTACCTATACAAAATTCTGGTAAAGTTGACAAAGACCAGCTGCTCCTGCAGGGGAGGACATTTTCACTTCAGGACAAATTGTTATCGTTGATTGGTCTGTTGCTGACGACCCACTAGATAAAATCGTGATCAGCCAAGTTTAATTGAACTGACAACAGGAACCAGCAAGCAGATAGAGGCTCCCGCTATTTACTGAGGCGGTTTAATTGAGCTGGGCATAATTTCACAGCGCTGTTGCTGTTGTCAATACAGATTGTGTGGAAAAGCAAAATGTCGAGCTATCAATGACAGGCAACCCATGAGGAACATTTGCTGTGTTTGTGTTCAGTGTAATGCATCTTTACGTCTCTATTATTCCCCACATATAATATGTAGTAGATGAAGAAATGTCCAAAACTTCCGGTCTAAACTTCTTTGTGTGTGGGTTTCAGAAGTTCACTAGCAAACGTATATAGACCAGTAAGGAAAAAAGCTGTATACAGGGTATCTACATTTACATATAAAAAGGTTGAAATTGGAATATGAATTAAAACCTTTAGTTGCCTTATGGTTGAAATTAAATAATTTACCAAAAAAGATTTTTAAAGTCTGAAAGAATAGACTAAACTGCCAGTGTGGACGTCTGGCATAAGTAAACTCTGGATTTATGTCTAGATTTGCTTGCAGATTAACATAGTTCTTTGTGCATGCTTATTTTAGAATATGTATTTTATTTTTTTATGTATTTATTTATAAGATGTTGAACGGATAGGAGCAACAAACAAGAGGTAGGAGCTACAATTCGGAAGGAGCCATTCTCCCTCTAGCCACTGTGATCCGACCAGGAGATTAAGAAGTCGTGGAGTTAATAGCAAGACAAGAGAACATTGACCCCTATAGATGAAAACCAATAATATGTCTAAGCAGGTAGTTTCATATATGTTTTGCTGCTTAACAATAACTTTTAGCACTCTTAGCTCTAGTGTTTAAGGCAGGCAGCCCTCAAGGGTTGCTGTCCTGCAGGTTTTAGAGGTTTCCCTGCTTTAGCAAAGCTGATTATGATGATTGCATTTGAGCAAAAGCCTGTTAATCAGCTTTGAATTAAAATCAGCTGTGCTGGAGCAGAGAAACCTCTAAAACCTGCAGGAAAGAGGCCCTTGAGGACCGACTTTGGGCATGCCTGGTTTAAGGGGAGCTTAGACTGCTTCCTTTCTTGATGGAAGGAAGGAAGAAAAGAAGGAAGGGTATAAAAAGGACACATAAAATGAAGCAAAATCAGAACAGGTACACTGGGAGGAAGATAAGGGAGGACAAATGGAGTGGTGATAGGAAGGAAGTGAGCGTACTGGGAATGACATAAGCAATGTGGAGGGCCAAAATAACAGGGGGATAAAAAGAAGAGAGAAAACAATAAAGAGAAGGAATAAAGGGAAAAAGGACAGAGGATAGAATTAAAGAATGACAAAGGGAAGGATTTAAGGAAGAGAGGGCAGGGGGCAGGGGAGTGACAGAGACAATAAAAACATTTATATGACAAGGAAAAAAGTTTTCCAATGATTTATTTTCTCACAATTTTGTTTTCCCTACTTTTAAGCTGCTTGCCTCACTGCGTTCATCACAGTCCAAAAAACAGAGAGGACACATTGTATTTTTCTTTAAAACTATGATCTATGTATTACTCTAGCAGGCATGGTGGAATAATTGTTGCTTTTCTGTTTTAAAGAAGGGCTTAACATTATTGTTTTGAAGTTCTAAGTAAATACTCTATGCCTAAAAAATATTGATGAAATCCCAGTTAGTTCCTTTCAAAAGAAAGGATTTTACAACCAATGACAGACGGGATGACGAGAACATACAGCCTGACTACGAGAGCAAGAGGCGACGGCAGTACCTGATATATCCATCCCTAAATGATATGAATATTTTGTTAAGGTGGCCAACTTCTTTACTGGAAATCACAGTGAAGCCCTGCAAAATTTAAATCCTGCAGCTTTCAATTATTCAAGCTTTGTTCCTTGAACAATATTTTTCCATCACTGGGGCAATTTAGCCAGGTAGTAAAATCTCGCCTTGTTCTGCCTCATCCGCCGCTGAGAGCACTGATGTCAGCGTGTGAGGAGAGGAACAGATCCAGCTCCACATCTAGGACAGATACACCTGCTGCCAGAGCACCTGCTGCCAGAGCACAGGGGGACAAATCCAGGAGGAATGAGAAAAAACTCTGATGACAAGTGAGAGCATTCATTTTCAAACTCCTTGCCTTGAATTACTCATCTTTTAATTCCCGCAAGATTAGAGTGATCTTAGTTGTTTAGACATTAAAATTAGTTTTTGATTATTGCTCAAAGTTTAGTTTATGATGGATCATTCTGTTTTGAAGTCACAACTTAAAGCATAGGAAACACCAAGAGCAAAAAGCAGATGTATAGATTTGGGCTGATATGAGTGCAGAAGCACCTTCTATTACACGGTTAGCCCAAAACATAACCCCCAAGGCAGCAGACAAAACAAAAACAACATTAATCAATGTATCCAGCTTTCAACTGCAACTTTGACAATGCATTAAAAAGAGTTATCACTCATGCACCGGCAGATTTTACCTTTCGAAGTCACCATCTGGGAAATAGCATCCTTGGTTGTGCTCCTAGAGCCCCTGTAAAGGAGGAGAGAAAGGGGGGATGAGATCACATTTAACCATGATGTCAAGAGACACCTCCGACCCCGGCAGCTAGAGTAGCTGAGCTGGACTGAGCCAAGGTGAGGGGCAGAGAGTCACCTACGTGGATCTGTCTTCATTAGGATGCAGAGTGCATCCCATCATTTATCACTATCAAGTCATTTATCAGCTCTGCATTGAGCTTTCCTTCTGCTGCACATTTAGTATGTCAGTTCCTATAATACGAATAATATATCTGCTCATATTTACTAATTATGAAGGTTTGTACCTCAGTATAATCACATTAGTGCAGTATATGCTTGTTTAATTAAAAAAATCATTCTACTTTATTTTCCCTTTCCTTCCTCTCATGCTGATCAATTACTCAACCTCTATTTAATGAGCACCTTATGCAAGAACTGTACAGGTCCTTACATTTAAATAAAAAAAAAAAAATAACAACATGATCAATAATGTTTTAAAAGATTTTTATAGGTTATTTACATATTCTCCCATTAAGCCATAAGCCATAATTTAACAGAGCTTACCTTTTAGAGTGAAGAATATCTGAACAACCTGTTAGAGAGTCCAGTTCCTCTCACATTTACTTCCAGAGAGCTGCAGACTCCAGCACCGCTCAAAGTGATTGGAGATGCCAGGAGCCCGTTATCTGTTTTCCTAACCACAATCTATGAAGTCAAGATCTGCGGCTGCTGAGCTCCGCTTTCTGCACGCTTCTCTCGCAGCCAGGTGCCGGTGAGGAGCGCGGGGAGTTACTCATGGCGCATCCCCTGTGCGTCAGGCGCTGAAGACGGATGATGAGAGGCGCCTGCAGCAGCAGCAGCTGCAGCCTGGCTGCGGAGCGTCACAGCGCGGCATGGCTGCGTCCTCAGTGGACAGCAGGGGGGGAGGGAGGGAGGGAGGAGGGGGCACCCGCTTCCAACGACCCCGGTGGGCAGAGGCGGTTCTAGACTAAATTTACCAGGGTGGGCAGTTTTTTTTTATGGGGGCACCAAGCAAAAGAATGAAGCAAATAAAGGAAAAAAAATGGCAAAAATGTAATTTCTGGTTATGTGAACAAAAGAGTCATCTTCAGCTTTGGAATCTCAAGATGACTAAAGTTAAAAGTGCAACAACGTAATTTTAAAATAATGAATTAAATAAAATTGTTCAAAAAAAAAAATAGATTAGTCGAAGGCACTTATGCATTGTGGTTATCATAATTTATTAATCATTATTTTATTCTGCATTAAGTCTTTGGTAAAGGGACCAGTTCTATAGGGACACTGGCCCCCCATTGGCCACTGTACCAGAACTGCCCATGGTGGTTAGGCACGATCAGCATAACCCACCTAGGGTTAAGCACTGTGTCATTTATCATTTATATGTGATGTCAGAGTAGTTAGGTAAATATGTATAAAAAAAAAATAAAAAATTGCAAATAAGGTTTTAATTTATAACACAGTAACATATTTCCAAACCAGTAGCTAATCTGCAGCTAATGTTATACTCAACACAAAACAATTTCATCCAAATTTCACGATTTATCTAATTTTTTATACATAACTAATTCCTGTTTACTTTTTAAAATGAATTTAACAAAAACCTATCAAAGAATCTTAATAATACATATTTATTTTATAATAAATCTTATTTATTTGAAATACATACACATCGGGTTTATGCATCTAGTATATGCTTACTCAAAATAATTACTAATGAGTGTGTTTATTTCAAATAGATACATTTGAATCTTTGGATTGCCTAAAGGTACCCTGATTATTATGAAATTTAAATAATAAAATGATAAATACACACATTAGAATAAATTATGAGTAACTATACTTTATTAATTCTAAATACATAAACCTGACATTTATCTATAAAAAGGTTAACAACATGATGGAAAGGGTTCATGAGTCCTTTCTTATGGAGTTGGATCCCTAACCCTTTGTGATTTATAAATGGAGAAACAATGAATACTGGTGAACCCTTTCAGGTGAGCTGGTCTATTACACAAACAGCTCATCAACAACTCACTTAGGAAGTCCCCAAGAAAGAAAAACAATAACTATCTCAGCAGGATTCAGTATTAAGAAAGAGACAAAAAAAAACAAAAAAACTCTGATAATCCTGCAAAAATTTGGATCAACCTTCTGTGGGCAGATCAGACAAAAGTGGAGCTTCAAAAAGGTTTGCATGTGATGTAAAACTAAAGCAGCATTCAAGAACAGTACTGATAGTCAGACATGGAGGTCTGGTGTTGCTCTACTAGCTGATTGAACCAAAAATCTAGCTTTTTATCAGAAAATGCTAGCAGTTAGAGATCTGAACCTCAAATACTTCAGGATAGATCAGCAGAGTAAGGATCCGAATCACCACAGCAATTCCGACCCTGACTGGCTAAATAACAACCCCAAAAAGGTTTAATTGGGGTCAAGTCAAAGTCTGGATTTAAAGCTGATTGAGATGAAGCTGGACAGAGGACCAGGGACCCTAAAGGCATTTAGAATCATTGAAGCTCTTTGTTCTTCCTTTTTTTTTCCTAATAAAAAACTAAATTTACAAGCAGAATGTAAAAACTATCATCAACACCTGGTTCAATAGCTTGCAAAATCCCCCAGTAGCAAAAAAAAAAAAAAGTAAAGTATTTTTTTTAAACTTTGAGAAGAAATTGGAACTGTTTTTTTCCATCCAGGCTTCAGTTAACAGCAATCTGTGGCACTTGTTCACACAATTATTCGCCTCTCATCCTCCCTAAAGCTTTGCAATCAGCTTGTGGCCTAGAATTTGGCCTGGCCAAATTGTAAGACATAATTCCTTTTTTTTTTTTCCATTTGTTCGACACTCTGCTGTTGGATTACTCCGGTGCTTTGAATACAATCCCTGTTCTCTCTACGAAGACTCAGATGTCTGACAGATGGCTTAAGGTTTGACTCTGGAAAACTTGTGGATAGTTTCATTGTTATTGGCTCAGCTCCTGTGAAATCAAAATAAATTTCCTAAACCATCCCTCTGCCACTGTGGTTGGATTGCAGCACTTTTAATAATGGCCAGATATTTTCTATTTTGGTTTTCTCTGGCCAAAGAGCAAAGTCTGGCACTTTGGCAGTTTGTCAAACTTTGCACATTGAAGGAGACAATTAATAGCTCTTTCACCGTGAATAGACCAGTTCCAGTTTACTTAGAAACTACCTAATTACCCTGAACCAATGGACAGTTAACATTTTCTTGAGATCCTGATGAATTACTTTCTTATTGCAGATTTCTTTTCTCTATTGTCACATTTAAATGTCTGGTGGTCAAACGGATTTTAATATAGGAACTCAATAACCTAAGTGAATTAAAATGTTGATTTTCAAATACTGATATTTTTTTATTGAGTTGAAAAATCTATTCAATTAAACTAAAAAATCCTTTGTTAATCACAAAGGGAAATTAAATGTTGTGGTAACTCATGGGCAGCGAGATGCTATAGATGTTGATAGATGTAGGCAAAAAGGATCAGAAATCTATCCTTCCATTCTGGTTCTTTGTGTAAATATTACTGGGCTCTTATTGAATCACACATTAATGGTCAGTATCTGCATTTTCTTGGTTCATTTTCACAACCTGCACCCTTATCTGATAACTGGTTGGCCTGTAGGATCAAGAGATCCCTTAGACATCATGAAGTAGGCTAAAACATCTCTAAAAGCAATAAGTCACATCAAAATCAAAAATCAAAAAGAAGCGAATTCCTATTAGTCCTGAAAAGGGCTACAGGAGGCTTAGAGTTCCTTTTCCATTATACTGAGGTTAAATTTTGTCTTCACCATCAATGATATCCTTCATTTTAAAAATCTAAGTATGACATCTTTTAGGGAGAAATACTTTCTCATAGCAATATATCATTCTCTTTTCAGACTTAGTAAAGGCGCTTTGTTGGCTTTATCAACAGATTTCGTTGATCGTTGCTGTTACCTCTACTGTCTGATCCAAAGCAATTGGCCCTCTGAGACTTTTACCTCAGCTATTGTTTCCTCTCTTGCTGACAGAAGTAGAAGCAGCACCAAAACATTTGTGATGTTAAGAACTTCAATGCGATGGCGCCTTTCCTTAAATCTTTCAGTTTAGCTACTGTTTAGGTTCCATTATCCAATTACTCTCAGCTCTTAGTTACATCCCAGATTGATCCGGATCAGTACCATCAAAGGACTGTGTTTGCTTCCAAGTTGGAGTAAGCGAGACCATTAAAACGGAGCACCTTTATGGCGTACTTAGTCGCTAAATGCTCAAATAAGTCAATTCTGAACAGCCTTTTCTATTTATTTTAATATGGCATAGGTTATTGGCCCATTCATAAAGCAATTCAATCAGAAAATCCCCTGATATTTCTAAAGGCCAGTCTGCTGCAGAGCTGATATAGGCTGACACACATTGTCCCTTCAGTGGCATGCAAATGTGATATTTTTATAAAAAGGGTTCATAACTCCCTCCTGGCCTGGGAAAGCCTAGAGATCATTCAGTGAAGTGCTCCTAAGTACAGGGATGTCTGGCTTTAAGAGCTGTATAAAGTCGATATCTTAGTCAATAGAGACTCCATAAGGAATTAGCAACCTTTGTTTTCTTTTCATTACAAAGGGCAAAAAAAACAAAAAAACAAGCAACAACATCTTGCTGGCATAAAATGCTTAAAACTTTTTGGTATATTTGGTAATTTCAAAAGATAATTTAACTCTCAGATTTGATTTTAGACTGGATGAAATGTTGAGGCATTATTGCTGTTCGGTATGAAGGACGCCGTTTTACTAGAGTTCAGTTTTAATTAGATAATTGACTAGAAAGCCATTTCATGCTCTTGCGTGGGCTATTCCTCCATTATCTCTCCATCAATTAAGCCGATATTGTAAACGATCGAAAGTGTGACATTTGCAATCAAAGGATGTTGCTGAGAATAAACCTCATGCAGTTGTTTTCATTACAAACCCTGCAGCTTGAAACTAAGGGCAGACTGCTAAATATAATTAAAACTTTGAGGATAAAAAAAGTACATTTTCCAGGTTCATGTAATGTTTACCTGCTTTTTTTGTGGCCATTTTAAAGCCAGTTGCTTCAATGAAAAGAAAGGCCTTACATATGGCCATAAAACAGACTTTCCTGAAAAAGTCACAAAAAACCATAGCCTCTTTTAGTGGGACTAAAAGTTTTTTGATGAAATGTTTAATTGTTTTTAAACAACCAATTTTACAAAAAAAAAAAATGCTTTTCAAGGTAGTTTCTGGAAATAAAGGTAGAGAAAAACTACAGAGGCAAACATTGTGACAAAGTACAGTCATATATCTGAAAATTATGTGACATGGATGGATGGATGGATGGATGGATGGATGGATGGATGGATGGATGGATGGATGGATGGATGGATGGATGGATGGATGGATGGATGGATGATTGGGATATTTCTTAAGCTATCTTTGGTTTGATCAGCTCAGTAGAAAGAAACTACAAATACTTTTATTTATGTGGACTTTTTAATCATAATTATTATTACATTATATATTTTATATAACTTCTTCAGTAAAGTTTGGTCTTTGTCTTAAAGTCACTCACCTATAAACAACTTTTTGTCTGTCTGTAAAAGGAACGATACATTCATTCGGTTGCTCTCTGAGGGCATCAGAGGCTGAAGACTGGAGCAATTGAGGATTGAAAATACATCAAACCAACAGTCATATTTATTTAAAATATTTTGGATTTCAAAATATAAATTGATGAAGAGAGGAATAAAGACAGTTAAAGAATTGCAGGTAAATGTATTTAATTCCATGTTATGGAGGGGAATTGTTATGTTTGATAGCATGTAGTACACTAGAAATTTCTTTAATTCAGTAATCTGTCATATTTTACATAGAAGGGGATTTAGCAGAAAGTCTACTCTCTCATCTTCACCCTCAGGCTTTAAGAGTTTGTTTGGTTTGAGATGCAGCTGGATAAAGACACTTCCCCACCTTGCCGACCACCATCAAGACTGATTGTAAGGTGAAGCACTTTGGGGTCCTTTGACTTGATAAAGAAGCACTTCATAAATACAAAAGTTGTGCTTTAAAGAAAGGAGATGTATCTATAATATAACATGTGTGCTGATGACATGAAAGGGTTGCCACTCTGAAATCTGCTGCTAGTTTGGTTGGAGATTTTACAACAGAACTGTGACTT
Organism: Cyprinodon variegatus; assembly: GCF_000732505.1. Taxonomy (NCBI): domain Eukaryota; kingdom Metazoa; phylum Chordata; class Actinopteri; order Cyprinodontiformes; family Cyprinodontidae; genus Cyprinodon; species Cyprinodon variegatus. Next base: position 514,443 of record NW_015150857.1, read on the forward strand.
CTGCTTTGCTGAGGTAAGTCGCAATATTTCACCTCTTTTTTTTTTATGACACATCTCTGAGTAACAGATCTTCTTCACAGAAAGGTTGGAACTGATTGCTGAGGTGCAGAATTCTCCCATTTGTAGGGAAATTCTGTAACAACTTTATGAAATGTGATATCCACTGTCACGAAATAAGATTGTCATGAAATTAACAGGAACTCACCAATGTGCCAGGTACTAAGAATAAAGTTTGGAACTACTTGCCTTAATAATGAAACAAGGTTTTCAAATTTTCCCCCAAGATGAAGACCGTAGTGTGACGTGAAGGGGACCTTACAGAGACCTGTAGTCTTGGGTCAAAACTTAAAAAGGGGCAAACACAAGGGGAAAAATCCTTGTACTAGTAATTTTTTAAATCCTGGTTAACAGGCCTTGAAATGAAATATAGTAGCACTGTCCATATCAATTTAATTCCCAGCTCAAACTGTTCATGCAAACAAGGTCCTTCTTGAGCATAATGTTAAATAATGAGAAGATTTAGTCTGCATAGCTTCTCTTATTTAAGTATCATCCTGATCCTGTTAATGACTCATCCTTTAACAGTCCTTTGCCTCTGTCTGTCTGCAGCTAAGCAAAGCTAGTTTTATAGCAGGGGGCTAATGAAGGCAGCGCCAGTGGGGAACTCTAAGATTACTGCTCAAATTGAATAAAAGAGACGACACATTACACCAGCTTAGATGATCCAACCCACTGCACTGATTAATTTAAAACCTTGACGACATTACGCACAGCTCATGGAGACACACAAACACAAATCACACAAATGGGCTCTGTTAACCTGGCTGGCCCTTTTCGCTTAAAACAGTCTGTGCATCCTTCCTGTTCTTTTTTTCTCTGCTGTGTCTCACAACCTCCCCCCGCAGCCTTTCATGACTAGAGTTCATTACATCCTTGGCAGGGTTCCTCCGATGAAATTAGAAAGACAACAGGAATCACAGTGGATCAGGAGGACGTTTACAAGGGGTGAAATCAAGAGCATGTACGCGTGTGCGTCTGACGGATAAATCTAATCTTAGTTGATTCATGAGCAAGCTTGTCTGCATGCATCTGTGATCAACTTCCTTTTAGCATGTGAGGAGACAGAATCGCTTCTGACGGGGAACACAGCTCGAACGCAACGCTCTGGGACAAGTCACAATGGCTCTTTAAGCAGGACCAGTTACTGGGGACAGAGCTGCCCGAGTTCATTTAGTCACTCAGCAACTAGTGACGATGTTCCTTTCAGCTTCTCTAATAACAAAGAAAGAGAAAAAGACAAAACATTTCAGGCGGGGAGGATATGTGGAAATGCTGTTTATCCCTTTGAGAGTTTGTCGTTTTTTTTCTCCCTTGACACCCTGATAAATATTCCGTTCTTTCAGAAGAACTCATTGAATTTCTGAGTTTAAAATCATCTCTGAAAAGGGAAGTGGTGTGAAATAAAAGCTATGCTTTTATGCATTAGATATAATCTATCAACATAAAACAGTGATATGTTTGAGGGGTGTTTGCATGAAGGGCCTATAGACTGTATTTGAAGTCCCCACACATAACTGAAATCAAGGTCTGAGACTTCCTTCAACTTCATCCAGTTTTTAGCAGATTTACCGCTAACTTTTTGGCTATTGCTGCACAAAATTTCAGGGCAAAATTCTGCTGCAGCTTTATCCACAATTTTCCAGGTTCTAGTGTTTCCTTAACTTCTCTCTGGTAAAACAATAGAACTCATGATCATGAACCCTGCTGCAGCAAAGCGTCCCACGATGCTTCTTACTCTACGCTTCACAGCTGGTGTGAGATCCTGTAACTGAAATGATTTCCTCCTCTCAGAAAGTTAAGCTAATTTTACAGTCATCACTGTCATATTAACAGTAACAACTCTCCTGCTGTAGGTCTCATGATCACATTTTAGGTTGTTTGGAGACTTCGTTCAGCATCTTGGCTCAAGGTTAACTTGCCTAGGGGAGCAGACCTGGGATTGTCCTCCACTTGTGCTGTTTTTCAATTGAGTGGCTGATTACAAGTTGTTTTGAGACCTCTCTAAATCCCTTACTAGACTCACAAGCTGCAATCTTTTTAAAGGTCTCAGACAGCTCTATCAAACCACTGTGGAGTTTCCTTTGATTGCCACAGTCAGAAACGCAGAAAACTAAATTATTAAGGTTTCAAACAGAGCAAACCGCCTACAAAATGTATGGAAATTATGTACTAAACCCGTGGATCTTAGGGTAATACACAGATGTGAGATGTTTAAGTAGGGTTAAATGTGAGGTCTCTTAATGTATACCTAACCAGATTTCTTTTTTTTTTTATCATATTTTAGAAAAAAAAAAATTTTATTGTTCATTTTATATCTACTATATCTAACTAAAGTTTCTTCTCTGTTCATGTATGATTGGAAGGGGAATAGCCTCATCCTTTTTTTTTACATAACTGGATGATTTCCTTCCAGGAATGCATCTTCCAGCACCTCAGATACTGCGAAAACAGTTTTTTTGTTCATACAACTTAAAAATTAAAAAAGCCAATCAAGCATCTGCTTATATATTTTTTTATTGTTTCTGGACTGAAAAATGCTTGTCACATGGATGTAAACACATCTGAGGCCAAATTTAAATTTAGAGTGAAAAAATTGGACACAAACACCTATAATTTTGTTTAACTGGGAAGCTGGCTGCATGCTGTTGGCATTGAATTTGAATTCGGCCAAAAATAGTCACCGGTTTGTTTGGTTGGGGGAAAAAACTAAAAAGCAACTCATCTTTCTTCACAATCATTTTCAAAAACCACCATCAGGTTTCCAAAAACCTCTGCCAGGGGATAAAATAATAATAAAAACAAAACAAAAAAACCAGCTCGTTTGTACAATTTTCCTAAATTATGTTTATATCCATGTTTTAAGGTTTACATTAGATAACTACTCTGTTTACAGCAGAGCAATAAAAAAGAAGATTGGTAACGTTATATTTCTGAGAATGTTGACATTTTCTAGCAGATAATTGTTTGCGATGTCCCCCCCCCATAAGTAAAGTTATTCCATTTAAAGAAAAGCTCTGTGCAGCTCAGAATGCTGTATCCATGTATTCATGGAAAGTTGAGTGGAAGGAAACAATGTGGAAGATTCCTGGTGAAGATCCCAGTCATCCAGGTCATAGTCATTCCAAAAAGATCCAAAAAAACAATCCACTGAACTTTGTTTTCCAAGTACAAAGATGTTTAGCTTCCCATCCAGGAAGCGTTTTCAATTCATAATGTCAGAATCAGTGTTGAGTTCCACGCTTTCTAAAGTGGACTAAAACAAAACTGAAATAACAGTTCCACCCTTTAGGAATGGGGAGTCGTTAAGGTCTTTGTTAGCCTGCAGTATTGTGATAGATTAAGGTGCACAGAAAATGGAGATTACTATTTTTTTTTTCTTTTGAAACTAAACCAAATTTTGCCTTTCCTTTGGAAATCAACATCCAATGTGAAGTTACAAAAGTCTGTGAATTAAGAAGTCATGTGTCTGCTGGAGATGACCCCTGCCAACACAGTTTAAAGTATCAATATGTGGTTTAATGATCATGGTAAGTCAGCTGATTTGTCCAAAAGCCATTAAAGAATCCACAGAGTATTTCTAAAGGAAGAGGAAAAAAATCAGGATCAGCAAATAAGCTAAAGATCAGAATTAAAACAACCTGGTTCTCCAAAACACCTGAGCAAAACCTCAGGCTGATCTGTTGTGAAATAATAAAAAAAAACTTTTCATCAGCTGTTAGATGCAACCATTTAAATGAGCAGGGATATCCCACTCTGTGTATAATTCAGTTAATGTTAATATAACTTTTTAAATAGATTTCACCAAATAAAAACAAAATGTTTGTTTTGTTACTATCAAAAATCAAAAGGACTTGATGGTAAGGTATAACTTTTTATAAATTTGAAAAAAAAGATGTAAAAGGGGTGTTTATTTAAAGTATTTACAGCACAGCTGAAAGACTGTAATTGCGTTGTACTTTTCAAATTGAGTTTGCTGCAATAAATAAATGCAATCAAAAGTTAAAAACTGTGTTGTGGCCAGAACGATCATTAATCTGCTAAAAGGCTGAATTTTCTTTAGATGTAATTTAAAGCAATAAAATTCTGTGGTGATTTTTATACCATGCTCCATAAAGAAGTAGTGAGAGAGAACTGCTTTCCTAGAGCTAAAAAAGCTGCAGTTTCTTAATTCGCTTCTTCCATCTTTACCATCAAAGCCACAGTATCTCAGGTCTACGCAGTGTAATGTAGGACAAGTAACCCATGCTTAATATCCTGTAGTCTCCAGAGGATATGACTGCAGCCGATCCATCAGGGAGGCGCAGCTCAGATCACAATAAGCTGAGAGCTAATTAGATCAGTTTGTCATCACCACGAAAGCTCTTTGGGGCCTTGCACTGCAGCATGTTACAAGCATATGCCCAGAACCTGTCAAATGATTTCCACACCAAATCAGTGGAAAGTGGAGCTTCAGCATTGATCCCACAGGTAAAACTGGCTCCATTTTTCCTGCTCTTTTTATTTTCTGCACCTTTATTACCACGGGAGGTATTCCAGTGGGTATATTAGTCAGTCGTGTTAACACGCTCTGCTGGGCTCTTGATCAGATTTTAATTACATCCTGTAGAGCAAAGTGCCACTGTCTTTTTCAGTGCAATGTATAAAAAAAAAGAAAACTTGGCACAGAAGATAAAGACTGGCCTCCTTGCACGATGGGTGTTAACAGCCCCTAGTTTTTGCCCGGCTCACGTCTGGTAAAGAGTCTTTAAGCTTATTACTAAGACTTTTCTCCACTCTGTAAAAGTAATGTTCTGCCAGCTCAGCAAATCCTCTTTTCTCTCTTTAATTTGCTTGGAAAAATTACTCGTAGTCTATTAATATTAGGGGAAATTAACCAAAAAACCTTCAAATTCTTCATTCTTTCTGTTGTAAGAATTTATTTTTATTCTGGTAAGCATTCCTAACTTCTTGATGTGTGAATTAATGGTTAATTGAATTTGGGTGCATTATCCTGACCAAACACTAAACGAGCGAAAGATCATTTCAAGGTTCTGTGAGCTGGAAAATGTAATGACAAGCAGATGTTCGTGTTAATTTGGAGAAAATGTCTTATCCTCATAACATTTACAACGACTGGCTTCATCGTGTTTTTAATATATATTCATATTATTATGCCTTGTACCTTTCAGCATGTTGTCTGGTTACAGCCTCAGTCTTCTGAGTGTTTTATTGGGATTTTATATGCGCTGAACATTTGTAATCAACTACCCGTAATTTAATTCAATTCAGTTTATTTACATAGCACCAATTCACAAGCCATCATTTCAAGGCACTTTATAGGGACAGTTCAACCAGATCATACAGTCAGACTGGTTCACACTTTCAAGAAAAACCAGCTGATGATTACATCGACTCATTGTCTCAAATGCAATCCCTCATAAGAAGCATGATTCCAGCGACAGAGGAGAAGAAAAACTCCATTTTAACAGGAAGAAACCACCAGCAGAACCAGGCTCAGAGCGACCGGCTGTCTGCCCAGGAGGACTGGGGTTCAAGGAGACAGAAGCAGATACAAAAATCAATATGTATGATGTCTCTAGGTTTAAACATCTGAAGACTAAAATATTTTTTGTTTACATATATAGTTTAAAGCTACAGTGTGTAACTTTTAGCGACATCTAGCGGTCAGACTGCAGCAACATGAACATTTCCCCCCCACCGCTTCTCCCCCCCAACAGTACGGCGAGCGTTACGGGACAAAATGTCTTCCACCGCATCACCTACCTTCTCAAGTGATGAGGTTTGTTTACATAAATAATTTTACAGATAGTATTTCATTAGTCTGTGTAGGGTATAGATTTCATGTAGACTAATAAATATAACCGTTATTTTTTCTATATCGTTGTGACGTTTTGGCGATCTCGCAATCGCTAGTTTGTTGGCTCTGCGCTGCCGTAGCGCAAAGATGTCTGCCTCCATGGCTGCGAGACCCGCTCCTATGTAATTATAAATAACGAATTCTAAGGCAACGCAAATATCAAGATTAAGAGGCTGAGCTCGTAGATGATGATAAATAACAGTTAAGTATAATATATTACATTTCTGACTGTATATACCTGTAATTATTACACACTGTAGCTTTAAGCTCACTTAGATTAGTAAGATGAAAAGAAATGATGCTCCTAGATACTATTTCCAAACATTTTCAATTAGATTGATGTTAGGACTTTGATTAGGCCAATCTAACCCATAGTTCTGCTTTGATCCAACCTCCACCTGGTCCAAAGTCTTTTGCAGGAACCCGCAAATCTTCACCTATAACTACCATATATTTTGTTCTATGCTTCAAATTTCTCTTCAACTCCACTGATGGAAATTATCACCACAGCATGATGCGTCTCCCACTATGTTTCACAGTGATGATCTGTTCAGTGCTTTGATCTGGGTCTGACAATTGTACCGCAATTGAATTAAACTGAATTGATCAGAATTTTATTTAGCCTAAACCTCATTGTATATTTCTGCACAAAAATTGACATTTGTTTCAAAGTAGATTGAGATGACGGCTTTTGTGAATTGGTGCAATTTATCAAACTGAAATAAATTGTATTGACAATTATAAAACTACAACCCCCGCCCCAAACTATATTTGCAAAACAAACTAATTCTATAAATCAAGTCTATCTAATGTATATCACTTATGTTCTAGTTAAAATAACAAATTAAGGAATAAGCCTTATCCTTACCATTCTTATATATATATTTTTCAATCTTTCAACATTTTGCCATCTGCTTTTACTTCATTTTTTAAGTGATAATGTAATAAAAAAAGAGAAAACTATTTCAAAAAGCCATTTATTGGTGAAAGCTGAAATGAGACATCTTGAGCTCTTCATTATTTTGATTTGTGCTCAAATTCTGTTTGTTGTCACAGTTTTCAAGCAGTATTGTTAAGCACCCAAACATTTATTTTATGTTAAACCAAAATAAAATAAAATTAAACTCACTTTCCTCATTCAAAACTGAATAAATCTCGACATTCTGCTAGTTTTATTTGAAATACTGTCATTATTTCTCTAACTCGTCATTTTTTCCCCCACACATATTCATAATACAGCATTATTACAGTAGAACAAAACCACTCAAATTAAAACAGTTCAATGCACTGATCACCCAAATATATCCAGGCTTGAACACAAAAGATGCCTTAAAATGAATTTGGGCACCAGAAATAAAATAAGACTCCTTTTTTCCCAGGCAGTATTTTGTCTCCTTGTAATGTCGGCATGCCAAACCGAACAAAACTGAGTTGCCTCTCTCTGCCATTTTTTTTTTTTTTTTTTTTGCACAGTTAGGTTAAAACCTGCAGTGTCCACATCAACAGAGCGGCAGAGTCCCAGAGGTCGAACTCAGCCATCCGTCTGTCTCACAGTTTTGCACGCGTTCATTGGAGGATCTTGTGGTAAGGGAAGAGGGGAAGGTCTTGGATGAAAGCTGGTATATCCATTATGGAGATAGCGCCCTCTATCTTGTTTGAGGCAGAAAGGAAGGTGAGCTTCGACACCTCCCCATATGTAGACTCACTCACACCCTCCCCCTCGTCTGCTTTTCCCTCCTGTTTTTTACCTCCACCTTCCTCCTCATCATCCTCTTCAGCGCCGAATCCCACCACCTTCATAAAGACATAGGGGCATAAATGCGCGGGCAACATGGTGAAATTATTCATCTCTGTTTAAACTCTGAACCTGACAACATTTCTTACATGCACGCTGAGTTTGCGGCTGGTTGCGCCTCGATGTTCCTGGAACCAGGAGATGAGTTCATCTCTGCTCATCTGCTTCAGGGCATCGATCTAAAAACAGCACAACATTTCAGCATATAATCACTCTTTGTTGGTGACATTTATCAGCGCACCAAATTAAATTAGTGTTTATTAAACTGATAACGCACACAGAGCTTTGCTAAGGTCCATGCCTATATACAGTCATTTTCCGTGGGTGGCCATGTTTTATTGGATCACAGCAGCGCTAGAAGCTTTAAACTTCAAAACAACTTTCTCCCTGACCTGTGACTATCTGGCCTTCATGATGCTGCTTAATCAAAAATATTTCCCTAAACTGGGATTTATTAAGAGGTATCAGAATACCGGAGACTAAATGCCACATTTTTTTTGTTTTTATATCTTCGATGTAATTCTTAGATATCCATTAAGTTGAGTTTTTATATAACGTGTAATAGAAAAAATACCCATTAAAGTTGGTAAAATGTTTACTAAGGCACTTGATGTTTTCCCTTTCAACAGAATGATATGTTACTGTGTAGAAAAGTTCATCCAGTGTTAAACCCAGAGGCTTGGAAGCAGCAGATTCAGATTTATAGGAGCTTGGTTACAAAATGCTTCCTTTAAATCAGAAGAAATGTGAGCTGCTTCACTAGATGGCACCAAAGGTTCAAAAATCCTGAACAGATCGGAATCAATGAGTTCAAACTGGTCCGTCACAGCTGACATTTTCAGAACTGATTATTAACGATGAACGAGCCGCAGAAAAAAAAACAATATGAGGGAGGAGAAAATGTACAGATGTGTGATCAGCGTCCTTCTCACCTCCTTGTTGAGCCTGTCAAACACGTACTGCTGCGTCACCACCTCAGCCCAGTTCCTGTCCACCTCCTCCCCGAGGTGTGTGTCCTCACACTCCTTCAGCTTCACCAGAGCAGTCACCTGCACGGACACAGACGCACACCGCTTTTCACAAATATATCAAATCTAGCTGGACCAAACGGCTAACATAAAAGCAGCCTCTTTTAAACTCCCTGTGTATTGAAGCTAAAATAATACACACACACACAGACCTGAGTGTTGAAGGCCTCCTCTGTCAACGCTCTGAGCTTCTCCCCGTATGACACCAAGAACTCCTCAATCTTTAACTCCACCAACTCGGAGCTGCGGAGAGATGAGAGCGGGGAGATATTAGAGGCTGTGGGTTGAATTTGATCCCGTTAGTCATTCATCAGCTCCCCTTCTTCCATTCCCAGCGCCACGCAGATAAATTGTAGGTGGGGAAACGGTGAACAGTCAGATACATCACATCCCAGATCCGAGGAAAGTGGTTAAGATAGATCGGATCTTTAAAGGGGTAAAAATTGGGCTGCGGACTCACTTGAATTTAGTCGCCTGCGTTTCCACGGTGACAGAGAAACCCAGAACACCAGAGGTGTTTCTGCAGGTGGGGTAGACATGGTAACTGCAGAGGCAGGTAGGATTTGGAGAGAGAAACAGTTGAGAAGTAAATTACATTTGCTTCCAACGATCACATAAATCCAGGCATGAAAATCTTTAAACTTATGATGAAATTTTTTAAAGTTACCAAAAAAAAAAAAAAAACTCATACTTTTGTTACTGCAGCATCTAATGCAAGCATGAACACACTATTAGCTTCTTTCGATCCAGGACTAAAAAGAAAATATGAAACAGGATGTGCAGATGCAGACAATTTGTTGGAACCTTCACAGCTCGCTCAAGCAAAGCTTAATTTCTCCTGAAACATATCTGCATCCCAACAAAGAAGAATATAACGGAGAAGATCATTTATTTGAGCAATGCATTTAAAAGAAAAGTCAACCTCATTTATTGCACATGGTGTGATACCTTTCAAAGATTTAATTTAGTCTATTTTAATGACCGTGGCTTAAACGTATTGAAACCCTAAAATCCAGTTTCTAAAATGGATTAAAAATAAAATGAAAAGAATATTTTACACAATCATTTGAAAAACTGCAGACCTTGATACCCTGAATAAATTATGAAGGCCATATTAGCAGACTGCGAAAGAAAGCTGGTTGTTAAGGAACACTGTATCCAACGATATTAATGGAAAGTTTAGCGGAAGGAAAATATGTGGCAGAAAAGATGCAGAAGAAACAGAGGTGGTCACAGTTTTGAAGGTGTTGTAAAGCAAACACCAGAAAAAGATTTTTATGGAGGTTCATAAGATGTGGACAGCAGAAGTGTTTGATATTTATTGTGTTAAGAACAATGGGCGCTTTTAAGATGAACTCAGGTGAAAAGAACCCGACTTTTTCTTAATGTTCCAAAGACATCTTTTAAAATGAAAGTTTTTCTTTATGTTACTTGAAAATTAAAATGTCAGAATTAGAGCTGGATGAGCTTCAATGCTGATTTCATCTCATATTAAGGGCTAGAAGAACCTTTTTACACATCCAAAAGTAAACATTTCTGCTGTAATGATCGTGCAATCAGTGCTAAATGGCCTGTAAACATTGGGCTGTTCTCAAATGAGCCCAAATCTTCCTCCTAATGAACAATCTACTGCATGGAAAGATCTAGAAAGCTGAGACTGATTGACCAGGTGGCTCTGGAAAAGTTGGCTACACTAATTACTGAGATTTGTTGTCAGTGGGGAGAGAGAGACAAAACATTTCATTTAGCACCTTATTAGCCTGTGCCATTTTCTTGAGTGCTTTAAATATTCAACCTATTAATAATCAAAAGCAAAGTGAGATAAAAGATCATAGATAGTGTCAAAAATAATCAGTTTGAAGTTATAACAGAGATTGTTTTGGTTTGGTTTTACTTTTCTAATGGAACGATACCAGCTTGTTGCTTTCTGTATGTTTGCAGATAAAATAACTGGACAGAATGAAAAGGATAAAGAACAGTACATCCAATCAGAGTTTGGGTTGCTCTCTGGGAAGGGTTTCAAGGCTGCTCCAAACACTCACCCCAAAGTCTCTTTAGTCCGGAGGAAATCAAAGCAGGGCTCCTCCATGTGCATCTGAAAAAACAACAACTCTGTCAGTAACACAGTGAGGGGAAGCAGGTGGGCTGATAAGATGAAAGGACGTCTCTATAAACACGTACCACCAGCAGCTCCATCAGGGTGTGCTCCCTTAAAGCCTTCGGCCCCGACTTGGAAAAAAAAAGTTAAAAAAAGGAACCAAAATTATAATTATACTATAAAGTTGGGAAGTTTTGAGAAAAACGACTAACAAGACGAGCTGCGAATGTGTCACCTGATAGTAAACGGTGACCTCAGAGTTGGCATCGCCTTTATTCAATGACTTGACTTTGCAGATATGATGCTTTGCTGGAAGCTCCACAACCCTAAAGGTCACCGGTACCTCTGCTGGCAGCTTGGAGAACTGCAGCTTACTGCCAAAACAGCGACAAAACATGAAAGGCAATTAGCCAGGAAAACTGGAAACTAAACAATGTGATCCAATGATGAACTTACTCAGTGACGTACTGAAGGAACTGCATAGATTCCTGTGAAGGAAACACAATAAGGCGCAATTAATAGGAACAGATGAGAGAAACTGTCAAGGACACTTTAGATTAACGCAGAGGTGAACATCAGTAGATTCATTGTCATTCGTCAATATAATTTTCAGTCAGTTTTTCTGTGTCTTGTTTGACTCACAGCACTGATAAAGTTCCCCTGCACCAGCCCCTCGGCATACAGCTCAGCCCTGAAGCTCCGGCTGAACTCCATCAGCTCTTCCCTGGTCAGCCCGGCCGTCAGAGCCTGGTACTTCTCCACCATGGACCAGCGAGAGTGCTCCAAAATCAACAAACGCACGTCCCTGAGAGAAACAGGGCAGATGGACTGGTGAGTCAGAGACGATAAAGGAAGGTGAGACAGATGTGAATAGGTGGGTGGGATGGGGGGTATTTGGGACTAATTCTTACAGAGGAGGAAGGGATGAAATAAAAAAATCTAAAAAACAAGCAGGGTACACAACGTACTTGCCGAGTTTCTCTGGTTTAATGAGGATGTTGAAGTAGGTTTTTTTCAGCTGCTCTGAGAACATGCTGAAGACATCATCAGAGGCAGAAAAATCAGCCAAGTGGTCGACAATCAGGTGGAAGAGCAACTGCAGAAAGAAACGTGGTCAGAGTGAGAAGGGAGAAATTCTCTAACAACCCTTCTGTGTTTAAAGGGACACTTTAATGTAATTACTGGCATAGATGTAAATTTGACATTTTTTAAATTAAAATAATTCTTCCTGCTCTCAGTAAAGGCAGACGCTCTCCCTTTTATTTCCTGTTTCACCGTCTTTTTTTAGAGCCCCTCTTTTCATATCCTCTGAAAATTAGAAATCATGGACCCGGTCTCTTAACGCTATTGATCAGATTTTCTCCATTAGAAGACTGGGCGAGAGGAGAGTCCGACATGCTGTCGGCCATGTTATGGGCCTGTCTCTATGGTCAGTTGAGGACATCAAAGATGTTGATAGCAGGATTTCCGCTCATTGGACCTGGCTGATATCTGGTCTATCATTAAATTTAGAAGGCGTTGGCAGCCGTTCAGGCCATGTTGAGGGTGCCCAGTCTCTGCGATGGAATATGCTGAGCTATTAGCACTACTGGGTCAGAACGGAAGGCTCAAGACGAGCCTTGCTGAGGTTTGCAGGCCGGTTATGGTTCTGATGGACAGAGTGAATTAGAACAAGGTAAAAGCATTTTGTTCCACAAGACGAGAATGATCCACAAACTCAGATGATCGCAACCTCGCCACCAAGAGTTCACAGCTAACACCAACAAAGAGCATAAATCAACTAGTGCTGAAACAATTCATCGGATTAATCGTTAACTGGAGTATAGAGACTCTAAAAGCTGACAAAGCAACCCAATTAGAGCAGTAATAACATCAAAATTGTAAAAAATAAATAAATATATAAAAATTTGCATTTAAGATACAAAATATATTTTTGACTGTCAATATCCTGAATCCAGAACTCCTCAAGTGTAAGTTTTAGTTTCATCTGGTTTAATTTCGTAAAAAAATCTTTTTATCTTTTGCTATCTGATTATTAATTGAAAAAATAAACAGCTTACTCGATTTGCAAAATAATAGTTAGTTGCAGCCATAAAATCAACAATGTCTGCCGGAACAAAAACAATGCGTCCATCAGAATCTGGCTCCCTTGAAGGCAGGCTATCTCACATCAGATTTGCTCCCTCCAACATTCCTTTTCCTACTTCTATGAATTGGTGTCCAGGAGCAACCAAGGTCACCCTGATGGACACATCTCATCTGGAACTATCTATCGCTGTGAGGAGGCTCTGGGCCTGGCTCATGGAACAATTCTCATACAGATACATGTATCCTCAAAGTCGCTGCCTTTGCTGGCCTCCATGGGCTCTATGAGGAGCTTTTTTGGCAACCTTACCTCATGCCTTATCAGAAGCACAGTGTGGGATTCAATCACTTTATCCTAATTTTCCCTGTGTTTGTAAGTTACTATCTTTAACTCAAGGGCTGTTCCTTCAATGGCTGCAGCCACAGGCTCCTGTCCCCTCATGTATGTTGTTGTTGGATGGGTCCTTCTGGAACTACTTTAATTTCCCTTTGAGGCTAATACTTTGTGCTTTTCTTTTAATGTAAAAAACGGTTGGTGGCATCCACTTTTTTAACTGTGCTGGACTATGGTGATATATTATATATGCATTCATCTGCTCAATGCCTGAAGATGATTGACGCAGCCTATCACGCATCATTGAGATTTGTTACTAATTGTAAAGCTCGCACCCATCACTGTG
>NW_015150857.1:528602-530992 GCF_000732505.1 Cyprinodon variegatus
AGCCTTAATCAGAGACCAGCCAGGAGGCTAAAGGTAACTTTGGAGGAGCTGCAAAGAGCAACAACTCATACAAGGGTGGTGGAAAGAACAAAAGTCCTCAAAGAATAATGTTAAACGTCACAGTAAGCATGGAAGAAAATCAGAGGATCTTTAGTAGAACACTTCACTGCAATGATACATGGTGGTGGCAGCATCATTCTGTGGGGAGGTTATCTTCCAGCAGGAACATAGCAGCTGATCAGAGCCAATAGAAAGAAGGATAGTCTGGTAGAGGTCCTGCTAGAGGCTTCAAAGGATTTAAAATATCTACTGCTCTTAGCATATTCAAGAGTCCAAAGGTCTCAGTGGAAGTCCAGACTTCAGTCCATCTGAGAACCTTAAGATGGACGGGTTGAGACATACGCTTAGAGGTTGTGGATTGGGTTGCATCAAAAGGTGTTTTGACAAATGATTGTCTCATGGGAGCTAAAAAAAAAATTCAAATCACAGAACAGTTAAAAAAAAACACAAAAAAAACCATGCACCCTCCTCACAAAAAAAAAACAATTTGAAGTTTGTGATTCTGAGGTAAAAAAAAAAAAAAAAACATTAGAAAACCCTTAATGCAGTGTCTAGATCCTCATAAACATATGTCTCCTTATGTATGGAGAAGCTTACTCACTGGCAGTTTGTGGTTGAATCCTTTAACTTTGATGATCAGGCCGTGCTCACCGGCCACCAACTTGTACTCCAGCTGCGCCACTTCTGCCTCATAGGCCGGCTCGGCCAAATTGTGGCCCAGGATGTTGACCATCAGATCAAACAACACGATACTGGAGGCCAACAGGAGACAAGAGAAATGGAAAAAAAAAAATAACTATAATAAGAAATAAGAAACTAAGGGGATAAATATAAAGCAGTAATAAAGAAACAACTTTAGGACTAAAAAAGGTTGAAATGATAAAAAAAAAACATGCAGAGGGCCTAAAGAAAATAATAATAATAAACCGTAATATATGCCGGGAGGCTGACGGTTGATAAAGTAGATAAAAGCAGGATTCAGGTGTTTCTTTTCCAAGCTCATATCTGAGCCTGAACTTACTTCTTTGCAGATTGTTGGATTATTGGAGAGATTAGGTGGAATCTGACGTAGGCTGCAGGAGAGAAGGAAAACAGGTCTCAACTCGTCTCAGTCGATATTAAATGTATCTATGGAAACATCTCACAGGCTACAGAAAGAAGCAGTGCGGGTTTATACACACCTTTAGGGATTTTAAATTTGCTGTCCTTCTTGTACCACAGGCAGCCCTTGTCGCCTTCGGCTATTCTGACAGGGAAGTCTGTGTCTGGGCAGTCTGAGGGCTTCAGGGTGAAGTCAGTGGCTGAATCAATGGTACACAACAACCGTTCATCACGAGCCACTCAGAAGCAGATTCAATTATAAGTTACTTGAAACAAGCCAGTTAATCAGTTTGGGGATGAGCACTCAGAGACTAACACTGGATTTTGGTCCACCATTAAAAGCAGATGTTTTTTTTTTGACCTAATGTTCCCTTCCTCAGTCAGTGCATTCTCTAAATTTAAGTGAATTTGTTAAAAACCTTTTTGTGTCCATCTGTTTTAGGCTGGTCTAACAGCAGCAGGCTGGAACATTACAGACCTCCTTTATTATCACACACAGAGTCAAAAATCAGATGAGCTTCACATCTGGCAGCTTTTATGTCATGTCTAAGGAGAATGTACCGCTCTTATCTGTCAAAGTGTGGTGACAGCATGCGGTGCAAATTTCCAAATAAGATAAAGTCTCTTTTTGGCCGCGAAAGGAGCTCCTAAAAATCTTCAACTAATGCAGCGTAACCTGGCACCTCCTGGCACCAAAGATTGAAACTCTACTTTAATATAAATCTCCACAGGCCCGTCTCAGTATGGTGTCCTTACTGTGGCTATACATTCAGTCTGTCATTGCACCTTTCTAAAAATCACACTTCTTTGATTTTAAGCAAATTCCATCAAAGATAATTAAAACCCAAACCCTTATACCAAATGATAGTTTATAAACAGAGGGTAAACAAATCTAATCAAACGATTCTGTCACTAGAAGTAAAGCTTCTCCTAAAAGACTGAATTTAAACAACAATATGCTTCATACAATTTCTTAATTTTTTTTTAGACAACTTCAAGTTATTCATTAACTCAGTAATTTACCGTTTTTAATTTCAAAACTGTTTTAAAATATAAAATGTGTTACAGAAAATCAAAAACAGAAAAAATACAAAAGTGGACAAATGCTTTTCAAAGCAAAGGGTGGTCATAACATCCCCCAATTTGTCATTTGTTCAATAATGAAGGAAACTGATATTTCTACAAAAGGAACTGAACTAAGCTGTGTTCTTAAAAAAAAACATTTTAAG
>NW_015150857.1:531148-554019 GCF_000732505.1 Cyprinodon variegatus
CCTTCGGCCCCGACTTGGAGAAAAAAAAAAAAAAAAAAACACTCAAAGTTTTGTTAAATTTGTACTTTAAACTGTGTTTTCCTGAAAAATTTACCAAAAAGTAATTTGTGCCTAGTTCAGAAATGTGACTTTCAGATTTGTAGGGCAGTGACTTAACCCTCAGCAGGTAGGTGGACAGATTATAGCAAAGTTGAGCTGTTAATCTGTCTTTTGAACAGGGTCATGGAACATGGTCGATCCGGACACGGCTGTCTTTTGGAAATCTTATTTATTCAGTCAAACTCTATTGGTACTAATCGTGCAAATAATGAAATTATGCTAAAAGAGGTTTTAAGTGAGAACAGCAATTATTTAATTGATATTTAAAAAATAAAAACAATAATTTTACAGTAACTCCTTTTTTTGTTTTCCTCACATTGTATAACGGGTATAATCTCTACTTCCAAACATAAATAAACAAAGACCTCTCATAGCTGCACAGCTATAATATTTTTAGATGCTCTTAACTAAAGCCTTAAAACATTATCTGAAATGGCTAAAACTTGTATCAGATGATTAAAGGTTTGAAATCCTTATCAGGACATCTTTACTTTGTGTTTTTTTTTTTTTTTTTTATGGAAAACCGGTTTCGGTTTATTTAGAGGTCTGCTTTTTATATTTTTTATTGTAAGGCAAAAGGCAGTTTCTGCTCAACTTTACCTAAACTCCAGAAAATGTTTATATTTTACTGACACCAAAAGAATAAATTACAAGGGACATTTAAATAGACTGAATTTTAATTTTCTTCATTTTTTCCCTTCTTTTTTAATGGACCCTTTTTTTTCTGATCATCAAGTTCCCCAAATAGCTACAAAAATCAATGGCCCTTGCTCTGAGAGCCTACAGCTCTTTTAGCTTAAATTCCAACACTTCCACACAAAACCTCCCGACGAACTGCAGTAATGACTCCATTTACTGGATGGATGAATAAAGAGCAAAAGCACAATCTTGTTTACTCCTGACCCTTTGTTATGTACAATCGGGCACTTTCTCACTCTGTTGGGCTTGGAGGCGCTTATTCACCCACCGATGAACTTGTTCTCTGGAGGAAGGTGGAGGTCACTGTTCAGCTCCATGTTTCCACTCCATCGCTCCATCCAGCTTGGCTGTATGTCTGCGTAAAGTTCACACACTCGTCAGCACGGAAAACAAAAGTTGCTGGATGCATAAAAAGAATCTTTATCTATGGCCTTATAGTGGCAAAGATGGGGCGTTCCGCCTACATTTGTACACATTTTAATTGAAACGCTCCGTTTGTGCTAGCTTTTCAACAACTGTATGGGTTCTTATTTCAGAATGCATAATAAAAAAGGGAATAATGCACTTACCCTCAACGCTGTACTGTGTGCCAAACCACTTCTCCCGGAGGTGACACTGGCCTTCATGTTCTGGGGACAGCAGCATCAGGTTGGCATTCTCTGGGGTTAGCAGGGACAGAGCTGCACTGATCACCTAAATACACAAAAAAGTTCATTTTTAAACCTTTAATTTTAGACCACTTCCAATGAGTTACACATTTACCCCATGCATTTCAATAGATTTTATAACAATGGCCTGGTCAAAGTCCAGATTAGATCAGGAAGTTGCATCAGACCCAAAGAATTTTGTTTTATTAAATCGTCTCTAATAAATCCATCTGACTTTAAGCCATTTCATAAAAGCAATAAATGAAAATGTTGGTTTCGTGATATGCAAATTTAACAGAGTCGAGCTGTAATAGAGGTAAGAGGTGGTTCTACAAACTATTGACTTAGGATGAAGCTGAGAAAAAATCTGTCACACTTTTCAGGTTTATTTGTACAAAAATGTATATATTTTTTTGGTTCTGCATTAAGATGTAAAAAAGTTCAAGACGGATAAATCCGTATGCACGG
The DNA here is from genome assembly GCF_000732505.1 of Cyprinodon variegatus. NCBI lineage: Eukaryota > Metazoa > Chordata > Actinopteri > Cyprinodontiformes > Cyprinodontidae > Cyprinodon > Cyprinodon variegatus. The sequence goes on from NW_015150857.1 coordinate 533,062, forward strand.
CATAGTGAAGAGTTCTGCATATCACGGTATCTGAGACAGCAGACAAAATGAAAAGCCAGAGTAAGATCGCAGCTCCCATCCATAACAGGCGACAGGTGCACAACTCTAACAGCTTCGTTTCTGATTTAAAAAGATGCCACCAGCAAATTCCTTATATAAAATCCAGATTTTTCTTTTTTTAAACATCTGCGTGACCCGCTTCATTAACACCTCTGTCTAAAAAGGGAAATGCTGCTACCTTTCAGAATAAAGAATCCCAGAACAACTGAGCTACTTACTTCAGGGTTGTACTCAAACATAAGCTGATCTCCTGTCAGGAAGTCCTCCTTAGGGAACAGCTGCATGTTTTCACAGATGTCCTCTACATACTCTATGGGGTCAATCTGACAACAAGGAGACAAAAAGCTTTTGTTTTAAACCAACACAATATTTCAAGTTACTTCCATTTGTGGATGGACGTCTGTTGACAGCCTTACCTGCTCCTGGTAGTGAAACTCGTTTGCTTCTATCCTCTGGATCTCCTCATATATTCTAAGGACATCAACAAAAACAGCAAAGTTCTAACATTATTCACCCAAAAGAAAACCTCAGACATCCCAAAGCAAACATCATCTAGACAGATTAAAGCAACTAAAAGCAATAAACATAAAGGAGCAGACAGCAAACCAAACGCATTAAATATTAGTGTAGACTACTGCCTCATTAAATGCAGTAAATACTTTTTTATCTGAGATCAAGGATATACCAAAAGTAGTAGACACAAATTATATGCATTTTATAAAACCTTTCGTCATATAATTTATGTTATTGTTTTATACTGTGAATGTTATCGTGCCTTTGCTGTGGTCCAAGGGTCTGCAGCATCTTCAGATACTGGAACACCAGATGAGTGACCTGTTGACAACCAAAACAAGGCAACATTACATAAATGTTCACTTTTAAACATACAGTATATCTTATAAGCTTATGGATAAAATAATCCATTAATAGGACGTAGATAAAATGGTCCCAGAGGCCAAAGCTAATTGGCCTTCTAGATATCTAAGGTTATTCATAGCAGCAGTCACATCCACTGATCACTATTTATTCACTAGATTGCTAAAAGGCCATTGGTAGTACACAGTGCTGTGAAGCCACCAGCAGCCATATTGGTACTCGCCAGTTAGACCGGTTGGAATGTAAACAATACGTGCTTTACAGCATCGAACAGCGAAGATGTTCTCATTTTCAGGGGGGATCAATTTAAGAAATTTTTACTTATTTCTAGATCGTTTTTCCCAGTATAGTGCTTGAGTGAAAGTATCGATTCTTATAGTTAAATCTTACTCAACTACAAGTAAAAGTTATTTAGTGAAACATCTACTCAAATTAAAGTATAGAAGTAATTCCTTTTGTAAGTACTTAAGACTTTAAAAATAAAGATAAAGTCATCCCTTTGGCACACACTCACTGTTTTATAGCATCAACAGATTACTGTAAGTTATGGTATAAAAATAGGCACATCACATTGCATATTAAGCATGAAGTCCATGAAGTCCAAAAATCATGTAATATAATGTATTATTCAATTCCATCACAACGAAATTAGTGTTTTAATGGAACCAAATAATACTATAGTCAGATATTAACCACATTACACATGCAAAACACAGATCTGACTGCCAAACTTCGACACAAGGTTAACTAAAAGCTGAAGGGGGATGGAAAATCCTTTCATGTCTTGAGCTTGGTTAACAACAGACTACCAAAGAAAAAATGTTGAATTCTTAAGGGGACTGATAGACAAATAAGTTCAAGTATAATATTAGGTTTCAGAAATAGCTAGCAGCACAGCTGCATTCTCTTTGGCTTTGCAATAATTCATCACTGCATTCTCAACCTGCAAAGGAAAATTCTATCTTAGAGAAAGGTTAAATAAAATAAAAAGGTATTTTCAGTGCAAAGATATGAATGGTCAACACTAAATAATTAAGATAATAATTTTATCTTATTTTCGTTCATAGTAGTAGAGTTCATAAGTCGGAGAAAAATGTCGGTAAAACATGTCAGATCCAATCTCTTCAGGTCATACTTGCAACCTCGGCATATTATGTACCTTTGGTCATGTCATCCTACTTAAAGCATAAATGTTTATATTCTAATTCATATTAGCTTTGTAAGAGAAAGGTGATGTCCAGAGCAGAGGAACAATTTTTATGCAGTCACCAGTTACAAGAAGCTGGTGTTTAAGTTTGCCAGGAGGGAAAGGAAAATCAGATCTACATAACTTCATGTAATATCACATGGTATGGTCAATAATGTAGCTTCCAAAAAAAACCCAAAAGAAAATAAATATTCACATTCCAGGGAAATGCAATCCAAGTGAGTTTTTTTTCCCTTATGCAGCAATCTGACTTACTCAATGCAGTAAGAAAGGTTCAATTTGGATCTTTTTACCTCTAAAAAAAAGTCAGATTTATGCCATTTTAATGCTAAATCAGATATGTATCCGACAGCTTTTGAGGCGTCTGCGGTCTCAACTGTAATGACGCGTTAAATCAAACTTTCATGTCATCATCCAGAAGCCTTTCCCGCGCAGCGTCCATGGCTCCACAAAAACTCTGTAAACAGTTCTGCTCTCTTTTCTTACTGTCCTTCGTTTTTTATAGTGAGATCATATTATTGTCAGCTTCTTAATGTTCAACAAATTTTAAAAACACCGTTATTACTTCTGTAAGCTACGGTGTGATGGCTACACTGTCCCTCTAAGCATGCAGGTCCGTTTGGACTTTAAATCAATCAGAATAGAGTCTGATGGTGATCACGTTCAAGTAATCTAAGCAACTATGCATAAATAAAAACTGGATTTGAGCAAAAACATCATAATTCAGCAAAAAGACCTGCAGACCTAGCCTTCATATCCACTCTATCCAACAGATGATCCCCAGGAACTGATTTTTCATTTTTTTTAAAGGTCATATTTCCAAAACTTACAGTAAATGTTTGTATATTGTTATATTTAAAACAAAATTGCAACAAAAAAGATTAAAGAAATGACTTTAATAGTTTAATGTTGATATGACTGGTATTCCTACTAGCATTTAATCAATTTGTTTGGTTTATTATTTTTTTTAAAACACCTGAGCAACAAAATACAGCGACTGCCTTTAAATGGAAAGGATTTGATAGGTCAACTAAAATCTAGTTATTTTGAAGGATTGCACCAATAATTTTTAGGGATCCGACTTGTATCTTGTTAAAAATGGAGGCCGACACGGTTTATATGTCAGCTTGCAAAGCATGCATCTATTGCCAGCAGCTGATTGGCTGCACCATCTTTGCGACTGGGAACCCTTCAGTCTCTCTAATTAACACATTATGTCTCATTTACACAGGGGTTATGTACCAGACTACTTCTTGGCCAACAGCAGTTGCCAGGCAACCAGTAGAGAAATACAGAAAGGTCACTGGCATTGACCTTGTTACAAAGATAGAGAATGTGAATGACGAGAACGATAATAATCCCTATAGTGAGGTGCTTTAATAACAGCCGCCAAACTATTGAAAATTCACAGGATTAATTGTTTTAATGACTCAAACTGTAAAAAAGCTGAATAAGTCAGACGAAAGATTCACCACAGCAGATTTTATATTGGTTGTAGTTTAAATGGAATAAACCTGACATCTCTGGTTTTTTGTGGTGTGAAAGATATTAATATTAATATATGTCTTCCTGCTTGTTAAGCACTGCATTGAAAAAGCACCTTTTGGATGATGACCTTTAAGTGTGATAAAGGGAATGTTTTACAGCCATCAAGAAAGTGTTGTCTTATATTAGAATAATAGGAAAAAATAAATAGAAAATTGTAACCATGACAATCCAAACAGTTGCCTTCCACAAGTTGTATTTATGGAAGAATAAACATAATTATGATGCTCGTGTGCTTGAGATCCTCTCTCTCCAGTGTGTTATGGCTTTTTATGACTTCTGCTCCATAAAAAAGAGAATTCTTTAAAGAGTTTTTGAATTTTTAGGCAGGCAAGTAAAGAAGCAGAAAGTAACACAGCTCCATCTATGGCTGTGTAACATCAGTTAACTTGCTAGAAATGTAAACTCCCAATGATTTCAAAGTTGGGGAAATTGGTTTGGCCATTTTCTGGTGCTAATAAAAAAAAAAGGTCTACTTTCCATTTATGTTTTTAAATGTTGCAAATCATCAATATATTTTTTCACAAAGAGGGTATCAAAAAAAAATTGGTATAAGCATGGGGTTGGTTTTCACTAACAGAAAAAAATAAAAGTTAAGAAAACATCCCAAGTTAGAAGGAACTGAAATAAATTTAATCAACGTTGTCTTGGTTGAAATAAAAAAAAAAAAAAAAAAAGAAAAAATAGTGATAACATCATTTTGATGAAGTGCTTCCTACGTATGTCAGGGATGCATGTTCAGTATGTCTCAGCAGCAATGTGGTGTTAGGCCTGTCCATGATGGAAAAACGTTTTAATAACTTCTTGGCTGTGTGTAAATGATCTAGCTGAAGCCAGGAATACTCATCCTGCTGCCAGAATCTGAAAGCTTTACGTTTGCTCCAGCAAACCGGACCCGGGAATATGGCTGTGTCCTAAAAACAGTCCCAAAAATTTAAAGAATAGGTAAAACCCCATCAATAGATAGGAGCTATAAAAACAGCTTTTGGTTCAGTTTCTTTACTCAAGAATAAAAGTGATTCCCATTTTAAGATAATCAGGCTTATTTTTTCTTGGAGCCCCCATTAGTGTTTATTTATCCCTGGGGATTACTACTTCAGGGATATTGTTGTTCCAGTAGCTTATATAGCTTATATAGAGTTAAAGCAAGATGCCATTAAAGATAAAAATACAACAGACAATATAAAAAGAGTGTATATAGTACAAAAGAGCATAAAAAATTTGTAATGTCCTGGAATATATGTCCTTAAGATATAAAAATATCTGCACAGTGGAGAGCTGAGGAAAGACTACACAGTAATTGACTTGGATTATTGCAGTTGTCTGGAAAAGTCCTCTCTCAACAAAGGAGTTGGTCTTAGACATAACCTTTCACCTACTTACAAAGTACTTTTAGGAACAATACCCAGATGATTCACCTTCCACCCGCACTCACCTGACTCACTCTACAATGTTACCGAAACCACTCTGATGAGGAAGTCAACGGCCCATCAGAACCCCCCCCAACCACCAATAACCGCCCCCAAGGGTCCCTTTTGGCCAATCCAGTGGGAGGGATCAAAGCCATCTTTTGTCCCCACATAACCCTTTGTTAGACCTACAGTATATTAATCTCAGTGCTCCCCACCACTGGTTAGAACTGAAGCAGGCCCTTGGATGAAATGTCTTATTAAATTTTATGTCCAGTTGCCTAGACTGAACCTTTTCAAGCATTATCAGGGGCTTTTGGTCCCAGTAATAAGACAGATAATCCTGCCGTGTGTGGAATGTTAGAAGTAATCATACATGCTGGATAGAATGTTGCCTTGCAAAACTACTGAAATCTAAATAAGTTGTTTCTTCTTAAAATTTGTGCATTTTTTCTAGAAATTAGGTGGTAAGGGAGTCCCTTACCACGAGAATGTACATTAAAAATAACGAAAACAATCAATTATATTGTCTTGTTTCGAGTCCATATTATGTAATTATCTTATTTTATGTATTATACATATATATATATATATATATATATATATATATATATATATATATATATAAAAAATAAATAAATAAATAAAGGAGAACACTCCAACTACTAGGTTTACATTTTTCAAGCAAAAGAGAGTGTGCTATGATAACTCCACTACATTTTGTTACTAAACTCTCATGAAACATAGAAAATATAATACCTACATTGACTTAAAATGTCAAAACTTGGTGTTGAAAAACATCTTCATATCTATAAAAATATTTACCACAAACCTATACTGATTTTCTGTATTTAATCTCAGATGCTATGAAGGGCAGCAGGAAATCTCTGGCAGCCTGGCAGCTTTGCAGAGGTCTGCCGCTCTAAGAAGAAAACAAAATACAAAAAGTAGGAGCATGATCCTGATGAACTGACTGCACAGATCACGTTTTCAGGAGTACTTTCTCGCTGAAAGTCATTATACAATTTTTTTCCCCACTCATACAAGTGAAGACAAGCTCCTTTCCATAGCATTGGTCGCTGTACAGAAGACACCAGCAAAGGAAAGACAACAGGATAGCTTCTCCTGATGCATGTACACAACCACCCAGGTTAAGGGGTTGCAGAACTTTTTGACCTTATAAAAGGCACCAGAAGAGAAGTTAACATTTTTTAGCTGCAGTTTAAATCAAAATACATGTCGATGCAGGAAAAAAGAGAAACAGTGGTTTATAGTATAATTTACCGAGGTCTCTGAACAGAACCATTTCCAGCCCAATTCCCTGAGGTGCTTTTCTCTCATTTTGCTCATAATCCAGCCATCAAAAGTAGGACTGAAATTGATGATAGAGGTACAGAAACCTCCAATAACACATTCCTGCAGACTTCAAAGAAACGTTTTGCACAGGTAGTTATACTGAGCAATAGCATAAAAAAGAGGGTAACAGTTACAAACCATGTAAGTGGCAGAAACACTATAAGTAGGATCTTGCTAACTTTATATTTCATATTTTTCCTCATGTTATGATCCAACAGGTTTTGAATGGCCTGAATGCATGAAGACCTTCATAATCAGGTGCAAAGTGGACATTAAAGTTTGAGCAGGATGGAACATTCCCAGCAAAGCTTAGCTAAAGAATGCACTGCTGTCAACTTCTAATCAAAATGTTATAATTTTCTGTCTGTATGATGATAACACTGCTAATATTCAGTGTTTTTTATGTCTGGACTAAACTATAAAATTAGAACGACTACCAAGTCGTTATGGACATTAACTGGCCTTGAAGCTGAGAGCTGGAAGGACTTTTCTGTGCTGCGGTGAGTTCTTTTGTTGCAAACATCTGTTTCATTTAGAGCTCATATGCTGTATGACGTACAGGACGAGAAGCTCAGCAGACACAGTGTGTCAGACACACATACTGCTGCTGCAGCACCACAGTGACATTTTCCTCCTAATGAAAATGCTCTGAGTATACTAGTCTTTTTTCAAAACAAAAAAAACAAGTCAAAAAATACCAGTCTTTCTATTATCAAGATAAACAATCACAGAGGCCCTTGCTAAATAAATTACACTCCATAAAGTCTTTTAGATACAATATAAAGTATTGTATTACTAATTTACATGACAGCTCAAGTCAAGCTGGTACATTATTGTGTAGTGGAAGGAAAGTGATGAACTGTATTGAACATGTTTATTCTTTTTTTTTTTTTTTTTTTACATTTATTAAACTGAAAAGGTTGCTGTGCACTTGGATTCAGAAGCCATCATTTAATTTTATTGTAAAATCTTTTTTTACTACAAGCTCCAGGTTTTTAGGGGTTTGTCCCATCAGCTAGGCAAATGTAGACTATATTATTTGCCTATTCTTCTTTGTCAACCAGTTTGTATGAAATCCAGATACTTTACAAACATCTGTAAACATGAATTGTATACAGTATACCTTTAAAAAAAAAATCTTCTTGATTTTATGGGCCAGTACACTTAAAAGTTTATGTACTGCTGTAAGCTGAACATCCACTCCTTTTGTCTTTTGCAGCCTCTAAGCAGGTTTTCCAGTTTTTTAGCTAATTATCTTTTCAATGTAATATTGACCTGATCTTTTACATCTTTCCTGGCTTTTCTTTGTGAAAGAAAAGCATTCCCACCGCTATCCTCACCATGGGACACTTTGGTGATTAAGTCTCTCTAAATGTGCAGAATTGGCCTTCAGCTTTACAACAAGTTTTACATAAAGACCTGAAACTTCTACTCAAATTCCATCTTAGCAGCTTTATTCACATTTCTCCACAGCTCAATTTATTGCAAGCTATATAAGACTTTTTTTTTCTAGGGACAATGGCCTTCTTCATGCTGCATTTACATTAAGGTCACACGTGGAGCTGAACAAAGGCCTTTCAACATATTCTCCTACCTGAGCTGTGGTGTCTTTCCTTTAGCTTTAAAATCCCCTACAATTTGTTAGTTTGCTGATTTTACTTAATAAACTAATTAAACCTTCACAGAGTAGCTGATTTTATACAGCATATAGACTGGATTTTATCCAGAGACATCACGTTTAAGGTGAATATAGAGAAATACAGGCCATAATCTCACCTCCAATGTCATTATTGGAACACTATATTTGAAAAGGTGCTGCTAAAATGCAAAGACAATGTTTTGCATGTGCAAAAAGTATGCATGTTGCATGGGAGCGACAATGATTGTTGCACAAATCGGTTTGGCCGTAGAGATGAGACTCTAAGCCATGGAGAGGGAGGTAATAATTACATCGAATTGACTTTCACCCCTTTTGTAGCTTCTTTTAATAGTCTATTTTATGCAAAAATATTTTAAGTTCAGTCATTTTTTCTTTCATTTTGGTGTAATCGTTTCCACAAACGCTGCGAGAGTTTGAAATTTCGAAGCTGTGTCCACTTTCATAACCTCCACCTATGAATTTGAACAACTTGGTCATTAGAATATGATCTTCACATTGGTGAAGGCACACACATATAAAAAAATGTTTGCTCATTTTCTCTGCTTATTTGCAAACGCAGGTCACTTTGTCCTTTCTTTGAAGATCTGTTTGCGCGTACAAACATGCCTGCACATGTTTTAAGACGCTCAAATCTTGCCACTTGAAAAAATAACAATTCAGGGATTGCAGATGTGAAAACGTCCTCAGAGAGGAAGATTTTAAAACTACACAATTAACAGAAGTTTCCTTTTTACACATGACCAATTTCCTTTAGACTATATCCTGAATAATGAAGTGTTTCTCGTCCAAAGTAAGAAAATAATTATTCCAAGGTTGCCTAAAGTTCCTCACAGCAGTTATTGATGCAGGTTGGCGGCCTTATATTTTTTTCAATTAGGTAAGAAAGGAAGGCAAACAGCAACCCTTCCAAACAATCATCCATTGTGACTGAGGTTAACAAGTTGGTTGGCATAGCAACTGATAATGCACACAGCTTCCTTAAGAATACCTGTGGAAACAAGAGAAACAAGCCAGCAGGGTCATGATTCCCATCGCTTACTGGCTCCAATATGAACGTCTAATCGCTGTCATAGAAACAAAATCGAGGATCTGACAACAAAAGCAAGAAACTGAAGAGGCAGCTTTAAACCATTAAGACAAGGCTGCAAATTTTCTATTCTAGACAAAAAAAAAAAAAAAAAAAAGGCTCTTTTCTTTACCTCGTAGAAGTTTTGGAAGCCCTCATCAGTGAGTGTGATGGAGATGGAGAAGATGGAATAGGTGGTGTTTTGGTCGAAGCCGGTCTCACTGTTTCCCCCGAACAAAGCCAGCGCCCAACACCTACAGAAAGACACCGACTGTCAGTCACACGTTTACACAGAACTCCTGACAGTAATCAAACTAAGTGCTGAAATGTGTGCGTGGTGTTAGGTGACAGAAATAACTCTTCACATTTTCTGGCTGCTATCCTGCAAGAGGGATCCAGGAAAAATAAAATAAATAAACACCTGAAGAATTAGGCAGATGATGTGTCATGTTATTCATCCTTCATGGTGGAAAGGCTTTTATAAGCAGTAAAATTAGGTACATCAACTTAAACACCCCAAAATAAAAACTTTGTTGTTTAATGCGAAAAATGTTATGTGCACATTATGACCTAAACAACTCTAAGAAGACTGCTGTCCTCCAGCAGAGTGTTCACTCAGCCACAATCAATAGAAGGTTGAGTGGAAGGTGAAAAGTATGATAAAAAGGAAGAGTAGAAGTAATAAAAATAGCAGTGTAGCAAGGATGTGTGGCAAAGCCACTGAGGCTACACGGAGCCAAATAAGGTATCTTCACATCAGCCTGTCACAATAAATCAACTAATCACATGACAAAATTTAATCACTTGATGAATTTAAATGAGCTCAATAATTTATGTTTGCACGCCTGTTTGTTGTCCTTGTGTCTCCCCCTCCTTCTGCCAAAGAGTCTGGATGACAAAAGCTTTCACTCCAGTGTTTCCCTCTTCACTCACCCCTCCCCTGATCGTTCCTTTAGCATAGCGAGTTACAGTAAGCACAAGTGCCTCGTGACTGAGGAATAGTGAGCAAGAAAAAGACTAGACGGGATTTGGAAAATTAAGGGATGAAACTGGTTTAAAAGAAGAATAGTCCAGCTAAAAAGTGATGCTGTCCATCGCTTTGGATCCAATCAATTCTGAGACAATTTGTTGTGTGGTAAAACTTGCTATCTTGACAGGCCTATCCTCACAAAAGATGAAGCCGCCTGAAGACTTAGGAGTATTTAAAGGTTTGTAATTAGGGCTGCAACTAATGATCTTTTTGGAAATCAATTAATCTGTTGATTATTTTTTGATTAATCGATTAATATTCAGATAGCCAAAGGTTTCTTAAAGAAGGCTTTTTACAAAATATAACCAGCTGAAACTAAAATTTTACCACTTGAGGAGTTCTGGATAGGTCATATTTTGCAGTTTTTATATAATTACTCTTCTAAGTGGCTCGCTCTATCAGCTAAAGACATATTTTACAGTCTCTATATTTATGTAACAATTAATTTATTACCAAAATTAGTTGAGGATTATTTCAATAATCAATTAATCAGTTTAATTGCTTCAATCCTAGTTGTAATACTTATACCATGCTACTGGACAGCAGCGTGGTTCACCGCTGCTTTGTCTGGATGGGTTCCCCTATCGGACTAAGAGGTACACGCCCAATGGCTTCATCTGGGCGGGGCCTATATGTGTATCATTTTCAGGATATGGGCTACAGCAGCCTGGTTTCTTATGCTAAGCTGCCATTAGACACATCTTAAATGGATTAATGGGAACAGTTGTTCGACGGCCAGTCATTGGTCTAAACTACTCCTTTCAGATGAAAATAAATGTTTCTTGAGATAATCAAGGTCCAAGCATCTGGGGAATAAGTGAGGAGGTCCAGAATCCACTTTGCTGAAGTTCAGTGGGAAGCTTCCCACATTTTGTGATTATTTTTGGAGCTTTGTCATGAGCTGGTGTAGTTGATGCAGGAACTAATACAAGAGGCCAGACTAGATCTCATTTTCCACATATTCAGTTGTCATTAAAATGATCAGAAATACATATTTGAGTTCTGTATATAGAAACTGTATAATGAATCTAGGCTTAATAAGAGTTTTACTTTTTAAGCCAAATGCTTAAATAAATATTCTTTATTATCCTAAATTAGAGAGATGTACCTCAGTTTCCCCACTTCTACTAAAGGGGACAACATCTGCCCAATTTCCAACCTCGCCCTTGGCTTTTCATTAAATTCTGCACAGCCACTCTTCTGCGTCAGTGGCTTGCTCTGACAAGAAGCTGAGAGCGAGTACGCTCCAAAATTCACTGCCACCATTTATCAACAAGTGAACTGCGCGCACAGACTAAACAGGAATATTTTATCAAGGAGCTCTCCAAGTGGCGCAGATGGTAAGGGGAATATTGGAAGGGCTCTCAGCATTGTGGGACTTCACCAGGTTTGGCAAATCACTCTTCCACTTAGCAATGAGAGGCTGACATGCTCTCGTGCAGCTACATCCAAGGATGAAAATGTATGAATCACACTGCTGAGTGTGGTGGCAGCGGCAGCGTCTATACTACTGAAGATCAGGCTCAAACGCTGGGAGCTTACTCGGAGCGAGAAAAGGATTGCATACACCCTGCAAATTGAGGAGGTTTTAATTGCGATCTGGAGTGCCCTCTAAGCACAAAAACAAACAGACCAAAAGCAATAACACTCACTTCTTCCTCAGCACAGAGAGTATGCTTCCTGTGCCCTCATGGCCAACCAGCCATGAGATGTAGTGAAGAGGCTTCACCCTGAAAGTAGAAAAGAAAATAAAAATGAGAAAGAGAAGAAAATGATGCAATCTATCTACAGACAGGGCAATACAATGGCATGTTTGGTTTGGTTTAATTCTATGTTTACATGAAGAGACACCCCGCTTCAGGCAGACGGCATAATGTGGGGAAAAAAAAAAAGAAAAACAAGATACAGGTTTGATGCAATTCCTCTAAAAAGAGGTGAAAGCTTTGTCAGTCATAAACTACGGCTCACCTATAGTGTTTCTCCTGAGGGGGAAGAGCCCAGGTGATGTTCAAAGCATGCACCTTCCTAACAGGAACAACTGCAAAGGGAGAGAGAGCACAGCAGACACTGAAAGACTGAGCGGGTTAACGCCTCGTCAGTTCGCATATGTTCACACGCCATCATTAAGTCGACCATCAACCTGTTTTTACAATCTCGCAAGTCGTCGAGACTTATTTATGGGCTGAGCTGGAACACGCCAGATGTGTGCAGGCGTCGGCAGCCAAGTGGATCAGTACCTCTGTAAAGCTTGCAGAAGGCTGGGGTGTCAAAGGGATCCAACAAAGCAGAGAAATCGGGCTTAGGAAGACCACTGTAGGAACAAAACGTGTAAAGATATACAAGTTAGTTAACCCACATTCATACTTATGCACTTCTGGCGTCACCTATTAAAACTGCTGATAAAGACATAAAAAAAAGTTTTTTTAAGTTTACGAATTATTTGATTGCAGTGGGATAATATAAAGGAACAAATATGAAAAGAAATGTAGCTATCCTTAACATACATTTATTCAGTGAGAACATTTTTGTTTTTGGTTTTTTAAATCACAGATGGTACCATCACTGACTCATACGTTTCTAGTTAATTTGAATTTCTAGGAAATTCAATTAGTAATCGTTGACATTTCCCAAAGTACAAATACGACTTGACAGACAACTAGGCTGGATGAGTAACTGCATTTCTTTAGCCATCATGCCCAATAGACAGGAAGTAAAGGAGGTTAAATAACAACAACAACAAAAAAAGAGTTGATTAATTGTTGTTTATGACATAAAGCCTGTGGGGTGAAAATAAAAACCAGAGCCTAGGGAAGCAGTGCCCATCTATATAAGAAAACAAATGGTAGAAATGGTGACGTTTCAACTAAATCGTCCTTTAATTAGATGTTTCCTAATGTTTTGTGGATTATTATGGATCTCATGAACTTTGTCTATTTTACACTCATATTAAACAAATAAAATTATTTGGATATTTCAATCATGGATATATTTTGAACTCTAAATGTACCAGAAATTGTTTACTCTTTTGTGTTTAGAACTGAACACCCAGCATTTCCTTTTTTCTACAGAGTTATGTACGCTGACCTCCTGATGAACAGGTATGGTGTGAGTCAGACTCTTCAATACTGGACCCAGTTCAGCAAATCATTTTATGAACAATTCTCTATGGAATCTGATCAACTGATAACCAATCATCAAACACTGCTGAATCAGAGTATCTAGCATATCAAAGCTTCCATCATGCTTTGGCAGTACTTCAATCTTTACAGCAATCCCTTTGAATTCCTCACACCTTGTTACATCGATATATATTGATCTGTGCTACGACTTGCCCTGTTGATGAACAGGGGAGATGAACGTGGTTCTGAGGAATTGTTTACTTTCATTTTAATTTAAACAGGTTTATGAACCTTTTTAAAATTTTGTGTCACAGGGCAGCATGTTTCACACTGTGGGTTCGGACCTAGTAAAGTTGAATTACAGTTTAATACGAAGTTACATGAAATATCTGAGAGAAATTATGATGCAATCTGACTTTAGTACCCCCATCTCTGACTCTATCCTTTTTTATTTTTTTTACCAATCTCCCCCGTCTCCAAAATATATTTTTATATCAAAATATATCTACAAGTTTAGAGTTGGCCTGAGGGACTGCATATTCGCAACCTTTTCGTGAAAGTTGGTGTATGCAAGTTTTAGGCCACCTTTTATGTGTACGCATGCTTTATAAATGAGACCCCTGGTGAGTTTTGTGTTATTAAATTAAAGTAGGGATGGACAATTTGTAAGCCTTCACATCCGTAATGATCTATGTTGGTCCTATTTAAATATATCAGCAGTGGTGCGATAAGTAAAACTGGGCACATATAAAAAGAAAATCAACGTGAATTTCCTTCTAGATGCTGTTTTCGTTTTAGGAGAGGGTGTGGAGGGGATTGGTCATGTAGGCTTTGTTTGGTCATGTGACGGAGATATTGATCCAGCTCAGGACTGTGGGTGCTTATCTGTAGCAGAGAAGCAATATCCGCATTGTGATCGGTTATATAATATTAATATTGGCAAATATGTTAAAAAATACATAATTCCCAGGGTAAAGTATGAGAAAAGTTCTGTGATGCTGCGGGCCTGTGTCCTCCAAGAACCCAGTCACTGCAGCAAAGAGATGTCTAGGGTCCAATCACAAACTGCCCCCTAAGCACAAACCCTTAACTATTGAGGGTCACTCCCAAAGTCCCACTCATAGCTGTGGAAGGCGCCTTGATTGAAGGTAGGGGGTATAAACAAGAATGGGACTTCCTGTTTTTCTTCAACGGAAAGCAGTCAATGCTATGGCAACATGTGCGTGGCTGTAATTCTGATGCACAGGTCGATTTGCAATCAAACATTTGCCCCTTTTTGAAAAAAAAGGGGCAAAAAAAAAAAAAAAAATCTGTTAAAAACAATTTAAAGAGGACCTTCCCTTTTAGAATTAATGATGTGGTTTTTTTCTCATTGCTAACTTGTGATTTTCTGTCAGCGTGACAAAGATGCAGCAAACCAGCAGAACTTACATTAAATGCACATGCTTCCTCCTGCACTAGTAACACTCGCTGTTAAATTCCAGCAAGCATGCACTGAGGCAGACTCGCTATTTAAGAGCTGAACATCCTACCCGCTACATGATTTGGGACGGCCCTTAATGTGGTGTACCCTCCACGGGAACATGAGGGTTAGTGCTTTAGTGTTTAGGGATTTGGGATTGGGCCTTGGTCTCACCAAACCTGTATTAAGAAGACCTGATCTCAACAGCAAACAAGTGTTCTGGATTCAATGGTTAAAAAAAACAAAACAAAAAAACTTCCTTAACTCTTTTTTGGCTTTAACTGGACTTGTGTGCTTTTAAGTAGGTTCGGCATGAGGCAACAGAAATCATTAGGAGTAGCGAGCTAGAAAACCAGTAGATGAGAATTGGAAAACAAAGAGATTAAACTGGTTTCAAATAAGGCTTTTTCAGTTTACAGGCATTTACCTCTGAACTACAGTTTAATTTAAAAGGAAAATAATCAAGTAAAACAATGATCCTAATCTGCAACATTCAACGCAGAAACAGGTTGAACAAATTGATTTGTAATAGACTGTTGATCAGTGATCAATGGCCACAATGTTTTCTCCAAACAATTATTTCTTCTTATGCTTTCTAAACAACAAACAATTTTAGTTTAACAATTTTCACACATCTTTACCCAGGATTATAAAAAACAAAAACAAAAGGGACACCAACAACTTAGCTTTACTGTTTTCAGAAAATGCTGGAGGCTAAATCTTAAAGCTTCTTGACAGAACCAATGTCAGGGATTTTTTTTCTATTTTTAAGGCATAACTCGGAAATGTTTTCATGAATTCAAGCCTGATGAAAATGAGTTTAGTTCTGCCAGATGAGTTCAAATAACATGAAAGGAATTTTTTTTTTTCCCAAGCAGAGCTGGAAAAATATCATTAGCCAAATGCAGCATCCTGTCATCATTTAGTTGGAATGAAAGCCTTTAAAACATAAAGGTTATGAGGCTTTCATGTTACAAAGATGCCTGCGTTGGATCCCTGAAAAAGGGGAGCCACTGACTTAAAAAGCAAAGGGAGCCGGAGTTCTAAAAGAACACACTTAGCTCACATAAATGGATCCATTTCAGGATAATTAGGAAAATAAAGATCAATGTATTAATCAAAGAGTGCAGAGAAAGTGACAGAGGACAATTTGACATTCACATTTATGAGAAGGATGTTAAGAGTCAATCTAGGGAGCGACAGCACCTCTTCACAGCAGCCGAGAGTCTCTTCTCCAATACTCACTTGTTCGGCACCTTGCTGAAGATCTCTCTCACCCACTCCTCTAGAGTGTCCAGCTTCTCTAAGAGACCCACAGAGTGAAGGGGGCATATATTTCAGAACGAGTACATTTCAATCATTTTGACTTAATTCTGGGGATTTAAGCTAAACACAGTACTGATAACTCATTTCTTCTACTTTTTCATATGTGGTAGCATTATAAGGATGCTCAAATATAAAATGCATTTTTGACAAGCTTGTGATAACATACAGGAATAAAAACCTAATACTAAAGATAAAAATGCAAACATATAAAAGCATAATAAAACATTAAAACATTTATTTATGTGAGATTATAAGGAATATTAAAAAACGTGCTAGATAGCTACATTGGGTGGCTGATATTTCAGATGGATATTTGCATTTTTCTCATGTATCATGCCACATTCACAGCTAACGCGATTGAAGCAGCACAATGAATGCAAGCATGCTTGTACACATTAAGGTCAGACACCCCTTAAGTGCATCCTTGATGCTCCTGAAACACATCCAGTAAAGTGTGTCCAGGTGCGTCTGATGTTTCTGCTGCTCCTGTGATCAATGGCAGAGAGCGGCTTTGCTATATTTGCTGTGATATGGGGGTAAAAAGTAGTTTTAATATGTTTTAAATGAGGAAGTCCAGCTCCAAACATCATCTGCCTAGTCTAGGGATGCACGATATTGGGATTTTGGCCGATATCCGATACTCAGTTTTAAGGCCGATACAGGCCGATACCAAGAGGGGGCCGATTATATTGTGCATCCCTAGTCTAGTCAGTTCATAAAGATTCCGATCCTATGTTCAAATATAATTTCGCTGTCGGACCAGCACGAAACCCCCATACACCCGCGGCATTCTGTCACTTAAATCCCCAGCAACAGCAGCCTATGGCCCGGTTTCCTCTTGGGGTTTTTCAGCTACTGTTTGACGCGGCTGGAAGGACCCGACAGTGGTTTTCATGTTCGTAATCCAAACTGCACGCACCAGAATAATAAAAGCAAACATATTTTGCCAGCAGGTTTTAACATTTTAAGTTAATTTAAGCCTTATTAAACAGTTTCAGTGCACCAACAGTGCTGTATCTGCCTCTCTGCTAGCTCCCAGATCAGCTTCTCGGATTGGTTGATTCGGCGCTTTCGAGCAGCAAAAGTAAAATTTTTCCTACTCCAGAAATCAAGCATCTCAGATGCTCAGAAGCTGATGCACTGTCCCTGCTGCTCTAGACGCACAGCAGGACTTTTCGTTGCGATTCCATTGACTTTGCATGTAAACCAGCTGCTTTTACTGCTTCCATTGCGTGTGGTCTGGACATAGAATCAGGATGAGCCGATACCAGTTAACTAATTAATTTAGCAGCTATACCTTGAGATCACGTGAAGCGCCTCTGTTCCTGCAACTTCTAGTTGCTTTTCATTGTTAATGTTTTGTTTCATTTGTTAACAGTTTTGTTTAAATTAAGACCTGATGTTTAATTAAGATTTTTTAGATGCTGCCAACTCTGTCTAATACAGCATTTTCTATTACAGACAAAAGCTTAAAGCCCAAAACTGGGCAGCATTGCAGGACTCCATTCAGTCACCTGCTGAAAGTGTTCTGCTCTCTCATGCAGCCTCAACTTTGAACCTTCAAGCATTGGTAACACCAGATAGACTACAGTGTGATGCTGTTAGCATGACCTTTTAGCGATATGGTTCAAAACTCAGAATAGTCTTAAAAGTATCAGATATTAGGAGTGAAATTTACAAATTCCAGTCCCCAGATGACATTTTTTAAAAAGCTCTGGTCTCAAAATCAGCCAGATTTATATTAAAAAGAGTTTGGAGCTTCTTCACATGCTAAATACAATTTCTCCTGGTATGGTTATAGCTGTTGGTGGCACACAGTACTGCAATATAGAAAAAAAAAAAATCATAATTACGTTTTAAGTGTATTGCTGCTGCACATCGTTAAAATTAATAAAACTATTCTAAAAACTACTAAAACACTAACTATCAAGCTAGAAGCTAAACATTTGGCAGTGCAGCAAACAGAAGAAAAGAAAAACTCATCCTGTGTCTGTCACTCCGCTTTAACCTAATTTTATTACCATGTTTTTTGTTTTCTGATGCTTGATTTTCTATCACCTGCTCCTCTAATTGGAGCAGTTGTAACATCTTGGTTTCACCTTCCACTGCGTCAGATTCGCAAAGAGTCATATTCATACAGAGGACGGTTAACTCACTGGTTTAATGAGGATGATAGTTCAGAGCACAAAAAATCATTTCAACAGTTGTCAATATTTTACTGAAATAAACTAGTTAATTACTTGCTTGACATTTTCTTTCCAAACCCTGAAAATCAGTTGGATAATTTTTATCTGACAGCAATTATGTCCACCTGGTTGCACGTGGATGAAGAGGAACCTTATTTGTGCAAATGCCAGATTAATTTATGAACCTGCAGGTTGCCTTTTCAAAGAATCAGTTTGTTTCACTGTGTGAAATAAGTTCAAGGATGAAGTTCATTTCTACAATCTAAACGGTTCTTTATGAATGATAAATGGGATGGATTTCTCTGACCTTTTGACTGAACAGCCAGAGTCATGTAGTGGGCAGAGTAGTGCTTCTTCCAGAAGGCACGCAGCCGCTTGTACACATTGATCTTCTTCTTCTTCGGCTCCTGCTTCAACGTTTCCGCATTACCTAGATTTATGACGAGTTAAAGAGCAATTAAGTATAGTTTTGGAACAGCAAAGATGCAATGCAGTGATATAAGCTAGAAACTTGGCTCTTTACTCGCCACACCTGTTTGTTATTGCTGTAGGTTCTCCAAGGAGGCCCAGTGTGTATTAAGTGTCCCAGTGGTGGTTTTTCCAAACTTACCCCAGCAGAACTTGCCCATAGGGTGTCCAGGTTTAGCTAGACTGCCGAAAAGCATCTCCTTCCTGTGGGAGTCGGACGGCTTAGCCAGCTGGTACTCTGACAGGAAAAAAAGAAAAACAAAAGGAGAAATAGACAAGGGATATAAAAAAAAAAAACAAAAAAAAAAACAAAAACAAAAAAACACAATGAATGGAGTGTAAAACAGCTACGCGTGCAACTGCGACATATATAACCTCAAATGGATGAGGAGCAGTTTATCATCAGAACAGATGTACACAATTTATGGGAACAAAGCAGTGACACACACCGCTGTCAACGGCCTCCACCTCCCTGTCGATGGCGTCTCGGATCATCAGGGGGCAGATAAAGAACTGTGCCCACCTAAGAACAAGAAACACCACAAAGACTTTATATTAGGAAGACATACAAACAATAAAACATGTTGACATCTAATGAAATATGTCCGTTAATGCATATATGCTTCTCACCACCCATAAATCATTATGAGGGCAGGTTACATCAAATCTGTAAATACTGACATACTAGGAGAAAAAGGGCTGGGTAATAATTCATTATCAACATAAACTGCAATATGATTGCATTGATCAATGGTTAAAGTGACATTAAAAAACATTTCCAGTATTTCGATATGCTCTGCTGTCTCTGGTTATGTTTGTCACTGACTGATGTTACGGGCACAGGCAATTCGCGCTGTTGTGGATTTTTTATTTATCAAAGAGCGCGAGACCACCACTCAAACAACAGGGAAAGATCGATCTTTGTCGTTGCAAATTTATTCAAAGCCATAAAGCGTTTGAAGGCTCCTGCTCTAAGAGGCAAAAAGCATTGAAGGAAAGTGTGCACACTATTTTATACATCACAGAGGAAGGGGAGGCCGTAAGCCGTTTCTAGTCTAAACCAGTATGTTATCAACATTCCTCCTTAGCTCGCCAAAGCACAGAACTAGGTAGTGAATCTTCTCTGACTCTAACTACTTAAACACAGTCGGTAGAGAAAGACTTTAAAAAAGATGCCAATGAGCAGCATGCACATCCTCTAAAGACAAGATATGGATGATGCAAAATCAGATAAAAATAATCATATATATTTCATGGACCTAGGATTATAACATTTAAAAGTTTGTAAAGGGTTCTATTTTCAGCTTTCTTGACAGTTTTCCGGAGGCCTAAACATTGTTTATGTCAATATATCAAGTTGACCAAAATGCAAAAAAAACATTGTTTTGAACGTATCGGCCATTTAATAAATCACGTCCACAAAGCATACAGAAATCCACTTCTCTGTAGAGATAAACGGATCCAATATTAATATCTATATTGGTCCTAATTAGAGATGCACTGATTTAACTTTTTTAATTAATTTGATACCAATATCTGGGCTGAAAGTATTGGCTAATAACCGTTATTGATCCGAAACCACTGTTAAAGGAATGAATCGTGTAGCTTAAATGTAAGTGAGGGTATCAGGATTTATCTACAAGTAAAGTGCACATTTGTATCAAAAAGAAAGAAATAACACTTCCTTGTACAGTTCTCTGTAAACATATTTTAAAATGTAATACACAGGAAAATATAGCAGCTGCGTTAAACTCGCGTTAAAAATCTCTAACAGCACAAAGGTTAACGTCGTCATTTGCATCTGTTTTAATTCAATAAAAAGTCAATTTGAAACCTGATGGTGCGTTCACACCGAATGTAAATGTACGACAAAGCGACTGATTTACATATTATCCCTACTCTATGTAGTGGTGCATTCAAGTGTAAAGTGATGCAAAGGAATTTGAAAGTCTGACCTTTCTAGTCAGATTAATAATAATAATAATAAAGAATAGAACTTTATTGTTTTCAGTCTCACACCGGAGAAATTCACCTCTGTTTTTGACCCATCCCCTTGGGGAGCAGTGGGTTGCCATTGTCTGGAGAGCAGTGTGGGGTTAAGGGTAGGGATGCAGGATATTGGGATTTTGGCCGATATCCGATATGCCGCTATTTTAAACCTCATGTAGCCGACAACAGATATCGATAT
>NW_015150857.1:554210-570102 GCF_000732505.1 Cyprinodon variegatus
GTGTTTTTAAATGGCAATATATCAGCATAGGAAGATATTGGGATATTTTAATGTATCAATATTTTTTCCCTCGTCTTTAGAAGTTTTTAAGTCTGTAAAAAAGAAGTTTTTGAGGAAGAAGAAGAAGTATTATTATTTTTTTTTTTTTTTTTAAGACTTTAGAAACTCATAAGCTGATCAAATATCGGGTTAAATATCGGTGGGGTGGCCGATGTCCGATACTCAGTTTTAAGGCCGATACCGATAAGGGGCCAATTATATCGTGCATTCCTAGTTAAGGGTCTTCATTAGTGAGCCAGAGTGCAGGCTGTGGGGATCGAACCGGATACTTGCAACCTTCTCAGAGCACAAGTGCACTGCTCTAACCACTAGGCCACCACCTCCAAACAGAGAATGGATGTGGTTGTGAAGTAGGGGGAAGAACCGCAGCAAAGTTTTTAATGAAATGGTAGTACTGCCAGATGAAAGTACGGCGGGAAGCAACTGTGATCCAGATTTTCCAAACTGGGACCATCTCTGGAGGATCTGGTGTACCCAGGGATGCCAGCACCATTTCTTGGTTTTCCAGATCAAATAGCACTGTGAGTCGCTCAGTAAAATCCAAGTCAGCCATGATGAGCTGAAACCAGCAAGCAAACAGAAGCTGACAGCAGCTCCTTCTAAACGATCACATGGCAAAGCAAAAAAAAAAAAAACTGGCCTCATTTGCCATGTGAATTCTTTTCGAGATGTAAAGTGAGCAACAGCAAACCAATGACACAGGAAATGTGCTGGAATCGCCCTCGGTGTAAACACACCATTAAAGTTTTGTTTACAGGAGGAAATTTGCCTGTTAACACGATTTAATGTGTTGTGACACTAATCTAAAGTTGCATTTAAGCAAACAGAGTCTGTATCAAGATCTGTAAATATTGAAATCTGAGTAACGTAATCGGATCAAGAAGGGAAAACAAGTGGATGGTTGCATCCCAACTTTGATTAACTAAAACTTAAAGGACCTCTTTCAGCTTTTTTCTATAACTGCTGGGATCTCAAATATTTTTCGGTCTACAATGAGTGCAGAGAAGCTACACATCTTCCTTAATATGGTGCATTTAAAGACTAAGCTTTATTTATTTTTTGATCATTTTAGTTAATATATACAGCCGTCTTCCTGCAGACGCCCTGTCCAGGCAATGGAAAAGCTCTCAGCGATGAAAATGGCAGCATATTTGCTGCACAATTCGCAGCCGAGTGCAGTAGAACCAGACACAGTGTAAACTGGGAGCAAACACTCCTGAAGTAACTAAGTTGGTGCTGTAGGACACCATCTCTTCTTTGCTGTGAGTAAACACAGACATCTGCTTCAAATCAGGTCTATAACAGTTGCACATTTCTATAACAGTTGGATGGGTTCTACATATGTGTAATCAATTTAACAGGAACTTGGTTTATTACTGAATATCAAAGGCTTTTTTTTATCTTTGTGACTTCTTCTCGACTTCTTCTCTTGTCACAGTTCCTTTGCCATCCATTAAGTATTTCCAAGAGCCTGGAGTGACTTTCCTTAGCTTTTAAAGCAATGCCATTTCAAAGTAATCACATTATTGTTGTATTAGTCTGATTCCTCTGTTCTGTAATTGCTTCTGGACTCTGCTTTGGCGATGGGTGGAAAAGCATCTCTTTAAATCACTGAAGCAGCAATAGTCCTGCAGAAAGAGGACCATCCATCACCAGATGATGGAATTTACTTTTTAAACCAACAGTGTGGACACCCCCAACTAACAGGCGGGGTCAAATTATTATGCATGTCAAATTCAAGATACAAACAGCTTCAGATCATTACACAGAATGAGGTGCCACTCAAAACTTTAAGAGTGAAATAACGTTTCTTAATAAAATAAAAAAAGAATTTGGTATAATCTGAATGGTTTTGTGACTCTCTGATGGACATTGTCTAATCTATACATATATATTATGTACAAATTTAAGATGGTGGTTTTTCTGACCTTTGTTATATTTTGGTATTTTTCTTTATTAAATAAAGGTCATTATATATATATATATATATATATATATATATATATATATATATATATATATATATATATATATGTTGTTTTTCCAGTAACTGCATAGATAAAAATGTTTGGACATTAGAAATGCTGTTTTTTGGTTTGCTGCAACAGTCCTGACAAAGGTAACAATAATTAAATTTAGTCTTACGCTATAATTCTTTTAATATTGCAGATATTAATATAAATCTCAGGTCTTCTTGTTTTTTTTACTTTGCTCAAATCTACACAATACATACAAGTACATATATGAATGTATGAAAGCATAAACAAATGGATTGTGGTCATACAAAAAGCTAATAGTTTTGGGTTTTTGTTTTTTGCATTTCTAAATTTAAGTATTTGTGTGTGTAATTTCTCCTTTTGTGCATTTATATACTTAATTATTCATCCTGTGCTTCCAGGTGATTCTCCAGTAAACCAGTAGTGCTGAAGACAAATGCTAGAATCACCAACCCCATTAACATACGGAGACAGAAATCTAGAACAAATAAATGTGAAAATGTAGAAAAAATACAAATAAATTAATGAGAAATAAATAAATATACAAATAAAGTACATATGAATAAATAAATCAATCAATCAATCAATCAATCAATAAATGTATCAATAGATGATGTATAAATAGAAAAATACAAGAGAAATGCCCCAAAGAATTTGTCTTTTTCATGAGCTTATGTATTTATTCATCTATTTAATTATAATTTGATATATATTATATATTTATTTATGTACTCATTTATGCAATCATAAGTGTATTTATTACTTAATATGAACATTTAGTCATTTTCATATTTATCTTTTGTTCTGTCATTTTTTTGCCCCTTATAAAGCACATATGCAGCTGAATGACAATCAGGACCAAGGCTAAAATCACACTGCAGGTCTAAAAGCTCAATTCCAATTTTTTGTGAGATCTGATTTTTTTTCTGAGGCTGTTCACATGATTGTCCCAAATCTTGTGTCTATCAGAGGAAGTAACTGGACGATAAAGCAGACAATGTAGGAAAAGAGACAGAGGAGAAAGCGAGCCAAGCTATTAATTATGGCTTTCTGTGGAGCAGTGGCAGTGAAATCTCTGAGGAGAAATATGTGGGTGCAGCATCAAAGTTACGGTATGACCCCTCAAGTTTCTTTTGGATTGTTGCATCCGCCAAAATACTAATTAATTCCAAAATGTCCTTGTATTATTGTTGTTGTCCCTGCGCTGTCGGTACTGAATGACATCATCATCGTTCCTATTCCAACATGGGTCCCTTGGCTGTTCAGGCCGCAGTCCGATTCCAAAACATCCGGCCTGTGTCAGATTTAAAGCCAGATACAAACGTGGCCCGGATCTGATGTGAAAAAAAATCTGATTTCCTGTGACTTGGCCTGTTCACACAGTCATGAAAAAATATCACCCGAGTCAGATCAGGGCAAAAAATAAAAAATAAATTGGATTAGGGCCACATTTATCTTTAGTTTAAGTTTAAAAATGGGCGTATTGCACATTTTTGCGACCTGATGCTATTTCAAGATCTAGATATTGTAAAAGTTCAGGTTGCATGTGTCCTTAACATGCAAGAAAGCCACATATTTAATAATCTTCATCCTCTAGACACAGGTGGCATTGCATCCAATTTGCAAAACATCACTAAAGTCAAGCTAGGCATAATTAGCTTTTTAACAATCATGTTCTCTTTATACAAAGTTTAATTAAATGTAATAAAACGGGTATAAAAACATGTTCTTACAGTGCTAAATGGATATTTTCAATTATGTTTTTTGTCTTTCTCTTTCATGTTTATCCGTCAGTCAAACATTGCCTCTTAACACATTCCCCTCTGAAGGGCGACACGTCAAAAAAAGAGCAACACACAAAGAAACAAAGGAAATCTCTCTTTTCCAAACCTGTCAAGAGCTTCTTTGAAGCTTTTTCTCTGGACGTCAAACTGGAAGATGGTCCTCTCGCAGTCGGTGGAGGCATTGTCGCTCCCACCGTGCTTCTTGAGGAAAGCATCAAAGCCGTTTTCTGACGGGTACTTCTCACTGCCCATGAACACCACTAGAAAACAAGGAAATCGGATGGGAGAAGAACAGAAAAGTGACTGCACGTCGACGATTGAATAAATAAGTAAAAAGGCATAAATGAAAAATCCCGGCTGCTTTGAGAAAGAAAGATGTGTATTTTATTTATGGTTCCTCTTGTTTTCCTGGACAATGAGCCAAACACAGACAGTCTGACAACGTATTCAGAAAATGATATCTTCGTCTCTCTTTGCATAGCGCTAAATAAAGCTTTGAGCATTTGTTGACAGTTTGGATGACAAACTGTAAAAATAAGCATGAGCTGTCTTTTATGACTAACGACCTAAAAACAATGTTGGCTTATCTCTGCTTATATCAGCCATATAACAGAATGCAATCCAAAAGATGTGTGGCAGTGAGCAACACTAGCTTCTTCAGAATGGAAAATATGCTGCTGTTGCAGAAACGAGCAAGATATTATAGTCATAAACCTTAGTCAATCTATATAATTTGATTAGTAGTAAATTAGTAATACTTATACAAATGATATTATATTTCCTTAATCTGAGTGTAACATTCAGTCCATCATTGCTAATAGAAGGAGAGGGACACATTTAACTAAACCTAAACTAAATTAATCTGGCCTACGCTTTCCAGGTTGTTACATTAAGGCAACAGAGTTTGTTGGATTCTATTGCGTTTTGTAGATAAAATTTTTATTATTCATGAGGACCTAATATTTGAGAAATCTGGATTTTCTTTTAACTAATCCACTACTTGGGCTTCCATAGCTCAAAGTGACATCAGTTCATCAATTTCTGGTCTAAGATGTTTCCTCATGACTGATAAACAAGCTCAGAATGTGATAACACCAGCTGCAAACATTTAGTTTGTTGTATTTTCCTTGTTTTTTCAATCATTATTATTTTAAAATCTTTTTCCACAACTTGAATTTTGTTGCTCTTTAAATTAAGATCACCTCCCAGAAAGGAGGATTGAAAATAAAGCTAGTTTTTTAAGCAAAAAAGTGAGAAAAAAAAAATATTATTGGATTTAGTACAACAACAAAAAAACAGAGAGTACAGTTTTAATCATGTCGCCATGCTCAAGTCTCGGCCTAAATATCTAAGATCCAGGTGCCATTCAACTACTTCTTTACAGCATCGGGTCATCTAGTTGGCCCATATCATAAGCTGTTATTTAGAGATTGTGATGGCAGAGGTGGGATATTAAGGTCTAGAAGGTAAAAAGCCTGTACAGATGTAATTGAACTTTATTGATCTCAGGTTGGAGAAATTTATCTCTGCATTTAACCCATCCCCTTGGGGAGCAGTGGGATGCCATTGTGTGGCACCCGGGGTTTAGGGTGTGGGGTAGGGGTGTAAATAATAATCGCTTTGTATCGATGCATCGATCCAACCGACCATTTGGGGACCTGACCACCTCACACCTGCCTTAAAAGCTGGTTCTCTGCCTGCGGTAGCTCATGTGTTCACACGCCTGAACGCACTCAGGGTCGATGACAGCATCTGAAGACTTTTATGAGTCTGATGCTTAAGCTGTTGATACTCAATACCCCCCTTCTCTGGTTTAGGAGGGAACTGCTTGGTCTGCCAAATTATGTTTAAGAATTGCTTTAAATATTCCTGCATCCACATTATGATGTGGATTTGTACCAACATTTTCGAAAATTGGATTCTTCGTAGGACTGAGGAGCACCTTTGGTAAAAATTTTATTAAAATACGTTTAACTTTTCAAGTTGTCCTGTACAGATGGACAACTCACCAACTTGCCTAAATACATAACCGCCTTGGCGCACGTAATGATAATGGTACGGAGCAGCTGTAGCGCAGGAGTTACACAAACACCTGTGTGCGGAGGCTGTCTTCCTATTTCCAAAATTAACAAAACAAAGGCAAAAAGTGTCTAACATAAAACCTAAAATATCATAATTGTAAAATATATTAATGTTTAAAGAGATAAAAGCATACATTAGAAATAGAAAAAAATACAGTAGTTGTTGATGCTGTTTGAGTTTTAGTTACGTCTATGAATTATTGAGTTTTTGGACGTCTTTGCATACCCAGCCAGTAGTTTGGGTCATGAGTCCCCTCTGGTATTATATTGTGGGTCAGAAGCTGAAAATTTTGGAACTACTGGTCTAGGCCACCAAGAGCCCTGAGGAACGAGAGCATTATGTGGCATTCGGACAGAGAGTGACGTGCAATGAGTCCCACATTGGACCAAGAGGTGAACCCTGTGCAGCAGGGCTGGAAACAGCACTGATAAGTCTGCTGTTCATTCACAGCACACTAGACTGCAAAGTAGGCATCGTTTTTCAAATAAATAGATATATGTAAAATCACAGTATTATAATTGTTAATAATCATCCATATTTCTCTGACCAACCACAGGGCTAAATCTGACAGAGTCATAGTCCACACCTAAATCCACCTATTACAAAAATGAAAAACATGCTAACTGATCCGTTTCTCTAAGTAAATATTTAAAAAAAAAGAAACCATCAAATAATTTAGCCTCTAGCTGTGCAAAACCGGCGGGGATGCAAAACAACATGCAGCTCTAACAGTAGGAAGAGAGGAATTTGTCTAAATCTAAGGAAACGAAACATGTCCCTCTTTCCAGATTCATACCCATCAAAGCTTTTTAAAACATTTAATTGTCACAAATCTTCAAATGATAAAAACTTAAACAGAACATGCTAAAGTTAAGCACACCCAATACCTTTGCGAGGTACCATGAGTCCTGGCAGTTTACAGCAATGACTAATAAATCCAACATCAGTAGTGAAATATTTAACTTTACTTTTCCTAAATATATCAGGTTTTGCATCTGTAAGTACAAATGTTTTCTTGCAGGTGATGAGTTGGATACAAATAAAAGCACCAGGAAATGTGGGTCAAAAAAGCCCCAAAGCTAAATGTAGGCCCTTTGCCCCCCCATACTGTGTGACCACAGCCCAAGGAGAGAGTTATTCTGAGACTTGTCAGATACTGTTAGCTGATCTTGAACTTGACGAAACAGAATTACAAGTCCCACTAAACAAAGAGGAACAAAATCTATCTAGAGTCTATCATGATTTAGGATCAGTGGCGACATTAAAAGACGGAGAGTAAAAAGAAGGAACAGACGTTGAGGGCTACTATCTTCTTTTGCCATCTTTCTACAACCACATGTCATGTTCCATTGAGGCTGGGGAACATAGGAAGGAAACCCCTCAGGGGCGAGCATCCAACAAAGAAAAGTTGACATTTTACACAAGGATCTGATGCTGCTTTGCTGTGCCGGCCCTACAGATGTGTTCTAAAAATGGATTATTTGAACTAGATAAGTCTATAATAACATAACAAGCCATTGAAGTAAAGCTATAGGCACAAGGTAATAACTCTCCAGTCTCTGTAGTCATTTGCATGAGCGCCAATATGTGTAGTGGAATAAAACTGAAAATGCTTTAAAAGCCGTGACAGCAAAGGATTATGTGACAGGGTTACATTTCCCTTCAAAGAGAAAAGGAAAGGTGAAGCTTTTTTCTCCTTATTTGGAGGAATCAACCAAATCTCATATTAGCCTCATTCAGTAAGGAGTTTCTTTCTGTTACAACAAATCCAAAGCTACTTCAGTTTTAAATGTCCTGATTGATGGTGGAGTAAAAATGTACAGAATCCACTGTTCTGTTGTACTTTTTACCCACTAAACCAGCCCTCAATTTCTCTGTCTCAGCCGTGTATTAGGGCCATGAAATGAAAAGACTCGACTGGATGTCTCTAGCATTAATTACTCACTGTGCTCCAGAAAGTGAGCGAGGCCGGGGAGGTCGCTGGGGTCGCTGAAGCTGCCCACACCGACACACAGAGCTGCCGCAGACTTTAACAGAAAAAAAAAAATCTAATTACCTTTGATTGCTGGGGAAGCAGGATTGTCAAATAGCCACAAACTAGCATTTTATCAAAAGAACAAAGAGGAGGCACGGCAGAAATGTAATAAACATTGAGACCACCATACAGTAATCATTACAGAATATTTTACATTTTTCTCCCTGATTCAATCATCTAATATTTATTAATTCATAACCAGTTTTATTCCAACATTTATAATGATAAGTATGCAGATTTAAATCCCTAAATATGTAATCAACTCAATCCAATACATTAGTATCATTAAAGCAAAGTTAAATTCAACTACATACATTAGTGTTTAACCCAATTTGTCATACAATGCAGTTAAGATCAAATCATAATGCCAACTAGTAAAATCAGGATCTGTATAGTATCTGTATAAGGAAACCAAGAGGATTAATCAAGCTTTTGTCTTTCCTGCAATCCAAATTGTGCAAGCATGTGGTAGCAGTGAAAAGGATGAACTCTCTTCTATGGCACACAGCTTCACACATATACATGCACCCCATCAGTTTTTGATTAAAGACTTTTGATAGCAGCCACAAAGATTGAAACATAACTCTAGCTTCATATTTTACTAATTCTCTGATGACAAACAGCAGCCAAACTGCATTTATCGTTCAGACTTTGAGTGTTACCTACATACTTAATATGGCTGAGGTGAGGTCTGGTAAATTTGGAAGGCTATTCTGGTATCTAAGTGCAAGTGATGTGTCATTTTGATCATTGTATTGCTTTAACGCTAAACAGTGAATTTAGTGTAATATCAACAGAAGAAGATCTGCTTTTAAAAACATGTTTAAGCTTGGCAGTTGCTCGTAGCTCATTTAGCAGCCAGTCGTTAGTAGGGCTGAATTATTCAGCCGAAATTTAAAAATGTGATTATTTTCAACCAGTACTGTTATTTTCCATTGCACTGACCAAAGCATGTAGATGTTTGACACCTGGGTTTCCTTCTTTCTTTTTTTATGACTTTGAATGCTTGTTTGTCCGGAGTCCATTGTTGCCAGACTTTTTTGCAACCTTTCAATGAAAAAGTTCTTACTTCTGCTATCATGCAAAGATTTCTCTTTCCCCTGCTGCGCAGCAGCAAAACCATCTTAAGTGTATTATTGCCATCTGAAGGGTTGGAGGGAGGTATTTAGTGTCTCATTCTTGTTAAATATGAGAACCTTTGCCATTAAATTTTGCTAGATTGCGATTATATAGCAAATACTATTATTTATCCAGCTCTAGTTGTTAGGAACCTGGACCAGCATAGCTATTCCAACTGGAAAATGATCTGAGACATGCTTTAAAAGTATAGATAGAGCAGGTTAGGATTAAGGCTTCCAGATGGACCTTGATCTCCAGAAAGTTTGAGAAATGGACTTAAATCAATTTCAATGTAGGAAACCAACCTTTTTCAATCTATATTTACCATTTTAGATAACTTCCGCAGGACTTCATTGATGGTTAAAAAAAGAAATCATTGTCGAGAAATTCCTACATGACATTTAAGCAAATATTATAGGGAATACATGTGCAAATTCCAGCTTATTCACCCGTGTGCATTAGAGTAAAAAAAAAGAAAATAAAAAACATGTTCACCCAATTCGGTTGCTTGCTGTTTCAGTGAAATAAGAAAGTATAATAATTGAAGTAGAAAAATAAAAGCAGAGAAATGCTTACACTCAAAATCAATTCTAGCTATAAAAAAAAAGATAAAAGAAAAAAAAAAAGATTCTCTGTTAGGAGCCGTGTATTGCTTTAATATGCCAGACAAAACACAGCATGTCAAAATTCCTACAGGTGTTCATCTGCAAAAGTATTATTTTTACATTTATTTTTACAGATTACCTGAATTTCTGACTTCACCTCAAAGTAAAGTTCGGTAATATGGCAATTTATATTCATGGTTTTAGGCAAGAGACCAAAAGTGTAGTTTTTTTTTGTTTTTTTTCTGAGTGGGGGGGTGAAATTCATCCAATGTTCAAGATTAGCATCTTTAATTAATTTAAAAATGTGGTTTCCACTAAGTAGTAGTTAGGCAGCAGAGTTGGTTTCAGGGTAAACAGAACTAGTCTCTGGTACTCTGTCAGGTTAAAAAAAAAAAAAAGAAACTTTTAAGGTTAGGGTTTTGGAATTTCCTGAATAATATGAAAATATTTGAGCCTGGTGAGCTTTGACCATATTTTCATTGTTCTTTGATTCATTGTTTCACCGCTCAGCATAATTTTGCATTGCAAAAACTGACTGTTGCCTTTCCAACAAGTACTTAAATGGATTTTTTGAATCATGCATTAGGGGGGCTTTATTGGACCCATGGCGGGAATAAAAAAAAAAAAAAAAAAAGTGAACTTTGAGAGTTTGAGAGGGAACAAAAACAGAGCTGAAAGATGTAGACAAGACGGACAAGCGAGAAAGTTACATGATCCATCCACAATGGCACAGTCAAATAAATTATAATTTGTTCTTAATTCTATTCAGAGTAAATATATTAAAAGAAATTAGAGCCATACAACATCTGAATATTGAAAGTAACATGTATTGAATTAATTATAATCCACTTTTCTATTGTAAGTAATAGTGATTTGTACTTTTAGGTGGTCTCAGTTTATAAAAAAAAAAACTAGCTGATTTTCACAGATCTCCAGTTTCAACTGTCTTTTTTCTGAGTGTCTGACTGTAAAAGTGTTTTAACTTATTTTCTTCTGCTACAATAGCTTTTAAAAGTAAAACTTCACATGGTTAAACCAACTCCAAGAGGACTTCAAGGATTTTGGAGGTTTGAGGCAAGGACATTGGAATGGTTTTTGTTTAACTTTATTTTTAGAGGGTAGGTGAACCCTCATTAATAAAACATAAGCTGAGTGCCACAAAGGGAGACTCACACGGCTGCCGTATGGCTCAGTAATGTAAAGTTATATAAGGGAAGATCCTTGAACACACTGGTTTAAAAATGCTGGTTAGGGGAAAAAAAGAAGAATTTGTGGTGACTTTCAAACAGACTGTGCTAGCAACAGGGTGCTTTTAAATTCCTTCATACCATGCCAGTTTGCTGGGTATCCAAGCTAATATAATAAGATCAGTCCTGATTTTATCCTTACCACTAGAGGAATTATATATATCTTGTTTTTTCTAATTCAAATGGGAGATTTGGTGTCATAATTTTAGCTTTAGGTTAACAATCTGCTGTGATAAGCTTTAAATCTGGCAATCCAAGCATAAATTATTCAATCTCCTGCAGCTTACAACTGTCTTCTCTGGTGCTTTATGCTTTTCTATTTCCCACTTTTTTATAATTCAACATTTTTCAATGTTTGTTTTAATACATCTAGAAAAGTGAAACTTTGTCAAAGTAATAATAAATCCCCTTTAAGGAAAACTCAATACCTGCTTCTCTGCATTTCCTTTCTTCTTTTTAACCTCCCCCTCATCCTCACTCTCATCATCATCCTCTTCATCACCAGATTCCTCCTCCTCCTCCTCTTCATCATCCTCCTCCTCTTCTTCTTCTTCTTCTTCTTCTTCTTCTACATCCATGTCATCATCTTCTGCTGCTACTGGACCACTGTAGTCAGAAATCAGCAGAGCGCGCAAGCCATTGTCCAAAACAATATACCTGAGGAGCAGAAAAGGAAATGTAAAAACCACAAAACATTTGAGGAACTCCAACATCACAACTTTCAAAGACTTTTTTTTTCCCTCTCTCGTCCTTTTAAATCATGTATGACTTTGAAAGCTGCATCTTTAGCGCTCTGAGGCTTGTTCTGTGCTTCTTTTCAATAGCACACTTTTAGACTATGCACCACGGGGGCCTGGGGCACTGATGTGTGCTTAAAGCATGAAATCAGATCATAAGAATAAAATAATAACAATGAACTGATCCAGCTGGAGGAGAAGCTCAATATCATTTGGGAATTGGGCTTTTAGTAGATGTGGGTCATTTTCTCACAACAGTCTTACAACACTCAACAGTTATGAACCAAGAAACCAGCACTCCTTGATAGAAGTCAGTGAATATAAAATGAAATCAGACACTGTGGCAGGGAATAAACTAAAACTCTACAAGCTATGCACAGACACAGTGTTTGGAATGAGCTTAATGGCTCACTGCCCTGGACAGACTACTGTCATGGGGCAATGAGTGCAGTCTGCGGAGCCCAGAACGAACCCAGCGCGGCAGATAACCTTCAGAAGTCACATATTAAGTGAGCAGAATCCATATGTGAAATTTAATCTCATTACAACAACAGCTGTTCTATGACTTCAGAGGTTTGTTAGGGAACATAAATGAACAAACGGCATCTTAAAGATCGAGGAACACAGCAGACAGTTCTGGGAGAAGGTTGTAGGGAATAGGGCTGGGTAGTTTCGCTAAAGTCCTGAATCGATTCAATTTTGATTCAATCTGTTTTTACAATAATGAAAGTGGTTCAACTGTGTTTCAAAAACTCATGTATTTTATTTTTTCCTGTCACATTAAACACAAAGTGCAAACTTGTAAATCAGACAGTTTAAACTTGAGATGTGAACAAAACTGTCTCATAAGTGCAAACTTGTTTGTGAAAAGTGAAAAAGT
Organism: Cyprinodon variegatus; assembly: GCF_000732505.1. Lineage (NCBI taxonomy): Eukaryota > Metazoa > Chordata > Actinopteri > Cyprinodontiformes > Cyprinodontidae > Cyprinodon > Cyprinodon variegatus. Next base: position 566,757 of record NW_015150857.1, read on the forward strand.
GAAGCCTCACTCGAGCAAGCGGACATGCACAAACCATATTTGTAGCGTTGTCTGTAACAACTACAGGGTGTTTGCCGGTCAGCCCCTATTTGTTAATGTCTTTAGTCAACCTATTGGCTATATTTGCAGCTGTCTGGCTTGAAGTAAGCTTGAGTGCATCTTTCCTGCTCATTTGAATGTGAGCGTCACTTGCATCACTATAAAACTAAGACATCGATTGGTTAAATCGATTTTTTTACCCAGCCCTAGTAGGGAAGCACCTCCAAACAGTACTCTTCAATCCAAAAAAAAAAGGTTAACTGATCAGAAGAGAACAGTACAACTGGTACAAATGCATGTAAATCAACCCAATGGTAAAACACAGCAGCATCATGCTGTGGGATACTTCCTTATACTAAGAACAGAGGAGCTGGAGGGTCAAAATAAATAGAGATCAATGCTTGAATCCTGCTGGGATTTTTGATCCCAGGAAGATCAGAAAAGTCCAGACTTAATTTAATAGATTGAATGTGGGTTTTTTTAGCAGTATATTGAAGAGGCCATAGTAAAGCTTGGTACCTGTACTGTTTGGGGTCGCTGGGGGACTTGATGATCTCCCTGTCTCCAACATTGTCCTCTCCTCCTCCACCGTCCCCTGTAGCCCGGTTCTCCTCACAGGTTGCCGGGGCTTCGGCCTGGACCGAGCCCGGAGAGTCCGCCGCAGGGCTGTTTCTTGACTTGTTTGTTTGCGGCATCCTGGGGAGAAGTGATGAAGCTTTTGTCCGGCGGGCTGACAGCAGAGCTCGGCTGTTAAACACAGGGCAGCTCGGTGCTGCTGGGGGTTTAGTCCTTAAAGCGGCAACAAGCCGTGTCAGCCTGAACAGGGCAATGATGAAGACCCTTCAGGTAAAACAAAAATAAATAAAACAAACTATGTAAACACAAATAATAAGTAGGACTTTTGATACATGGAAAAGGGATTAAGGTCTAGCTTGTCACACATACAAAGCCTAAGCTTTCAACACAATAGAGCTATTCAGAGAGGCTGTCTGGTGCTTTTAACCCATTTAGTTTGATGTCAGCTAAAAAGCCTAACCGTCCTGAAACTGGCCCCACAACTCTACATAGAAAATAACACACAATACAGAGCAGGAAATTGATATAAATGCGCCCCCTCCGCTTAATAAAAGCTGAACAGGTGTAACACACGACTGGGCGAGACTGTTGTTTCTTTTAAAACAACTTTTATAAGATTAACTAGCCGGTATGTTGATAATAGATCCGTACCTTCCTCCTCGCCGTTAGCAGGGCTTCGGCATCATGTGAATTCCGGGTTCTCCAACAAGCAGGGCTGTGATTGGCTGAGAGGATATCACGACGTGCGCTGGTTGGCTCTACAGAATCAGCGGGGCGGGACTTAGGTGGTCCCACGTGTGCGCCTGTCTGGCAGTCAGCAGTGGTTAGAGTGTAGTTGCCCAGAGATGGGACATGCAGCGGCGACAGGGCGATGCCATCTGTTACCTATTATAGATGCCTGATTGAGAATGTCCTGCCGGTCTCTTGTCATCACCGCTTAATTTTATAATTGATCCTTTTGGAATCTAAATCAGCTTAGGAGGACTGAAAAGATAATTGTTTTTGTGAGCTTGCCCTGCTTCAAATGAAAGTTATGCAATATTACCAAACCTTTCTTCAAGTGCAAATGTTTAGGCCCTGGATGGTTTTTGGCCTGTAGGTGGCAGGCATAAGCCACAGGGAATGGGGAGATTTTACCTCCTATTAGATGCCTCTTCAGACATCAGTTATAGGTTAACGTTTCTGTTTCTTCAGTTATTTTTTTAAAGCTTTCCAAGTCTGCTGAAGATCTATTATGCATAGAAATCAGCTAAACAGAAAGCCTCCAGCTTAGTAAACAAATTGTGTCTCAATCCTTAAATCTGATCCAAATGGATAGAAACACACTCTTATCATGAATGAGCCACATTGACATTTGTCCAGTGCTCTTCTTCAGCCTTCACTCTGCAGAGTGTTGGCATTTCACCCCTCTGCTGTGCCAATATGTCCTCCCCCTCACTCACCGTCTCCTTCTCTCTCTCTCTCTCTCTCTCCCTCAGTCTGAAGCCAATCTGATTTGCCCCTGGGCCGGTGTTGGCAGAAAGAGGTGATAAACAGCAACCATGACAACCGGCGAGCCAGAAGAACGCCCGAGTTCTTGTATCCTAATGGCTTTCACTTGGCATCCCCTCCTCGTTTAATTCATCACGTCCAGCCTTCACCTGAGCTGATATTAAGGCTCTCGGGACAGATGAAGGTGGCACGGCTCTGCTGCACTTTGAGCTTTTCTCATCCAGTCTTTTTACGATAAGCCTCTGGCTCGTCTTATCAGCATGTGAGATGAAACACTAGTGTTAACACTAAAGCCTCCACATCACTTTAAACAGAGCTCTGGCATTAGACACTGAATAAATATTTCCTCAGTCTGATTAATATTAAAATGAATGTTAGACTTGCTGACAGGGTAAAGAGAAAGTACTGACCTGCAAATTAATGCAGTTCATTGCAAAAAGTATACACTTTTGAAGGTTTACACAATGTGTCACATCACAACCATAAGGTTCAATTAATTTTTTGCGGATATATATATATATCTATGGATATCTAGGTCTGGACTTTCACTAGACTATTCTAGCAGAATATTGCAGTTTGATCTAAATTGCTCCATTGCAGCTCTGGCTGATGTTAAGGGCTACAATCCTGCTAGAAGGTGAACCTTTACCCATTTTCCTATGTTTGCGGCTCCTAAAAGGGTTTTCTTCCACCGTTGCCCAGCATTAAGCTAAATTCAGGTTTCTATAAATCTAGACATCTTTCATGAAGAACACAACAAATTATCACCAAAGCAGGATGCCGGCACCAACATCTTTGCTCTCAGAGGGTTTAACAGAACAGCTATATTTATTCTTAGATTGGTTTTCACACAGGTACTCTAATTTGCTGAGAAGCACTAGAATAAAAATGGCTGAATATGAAGTGTAATCAAACTTTTCCATCCATTAATTTCTGTCACGCTTATCCCAGCTGGGATCGCTGCACACACTCACACCTAAGGAGAATTTAGAGAAACCCATGAACCTAACAGTCATGTCTTTAGAGTGTGGGAGAAAGCCGGAGTACCTGGAGAAGATCCATTCATGCACAGGGAGAACATGCACACTCCATGTACAGCAATGCTACCCACTGCATCCGTGATCACAATTTTTGGAACCATGGCTCTGAACACTATAAATATGTTTCCTTGCAGTTCAACAATAAATATGATTTCATGTATATGTATAAATATATATATATATATATATATATATATATA
>NW_015150857.1:570177-580981 GCF_000732505.1 Cyprinodon variegatus
ATATATATATATATATATATATATATATATATATATATATATATATATATATATATATATATATATATATATAATATAAAAATAACCAAAAATACTCCCAAAAATTGCATTTATAAAGTTGCAATAGGTAATGTAGATCAAATTGTGGGAATGTTTCTGAAGTGTGTTGTATGTGTTTTTTGTCAAACACATTCTTTTGATCAATAAGCCTCTCAAACTTTGCAGAGCCGAGTTGTACGACATGCATGCAAGCACAAAGCTTCTTGAAAGCATGGCCTCTGTAATGGGAAGGAAAACCAACTTATATGAGCTGTGCAAAGAGGCTTTTACGTGCCCTGCCATGTGAAAACTTCCAGTGTCGCCGATTGATTGGACAGGCCTCTGCAAACCAAAAAACCTCCTCTTCTTAATGCCAGTGTATGGCCTTTTCATGAACAAGTATGTCCTATCATCAGGAATACTAGCGTGAGACATCCTAATTCCGTGTTCAGCCGCCCTCCCCCCTCTATCACAGTTTCTGTGCCCCTGCCTGTGACTGAGCCCAAATTGAAGTTCAGATTTGCCACCTCGGGCCTCCCTAGAAAAATTGTGTCTGTGTGCAAAATGCATTGTGGAAAGCAGCCGGCTGAATCACTGTAGGTATTATGAATTTGTCCCCTCCTCGGACAGCTTCCCGCAGAATTACTGGAGGCGGGTTGAGGGGGGGTTACCTTTAAGACTTCAAGGGGGCAAGGTTCCCATGGCAACTGATTTGAATCCTAATTAAAACAGGAGATTTGATTAAGTGGTGCAGCAACGTGTGTGTCTGTGAGAGATCATGTGTGTGTGTGTGGGAGTTGGCATGTTCTTGTGAGTCACGGTGTAAATGAGGAGGGGGTGTTATGTGGCTATATGTGTGTATTTATGTGTGTAATCATGGGCCTGTGGGTAATCCTGTGAAACACTACAGTGTCTGCAGCATGTGTGCTCACATGTGTGCATGTGTTCAGTGTCTCCCAGGAGGCTTGTCCTTGCCTGCAGAACTACTGTGTGAATCAGAGGTGAGTCCTCTGGAGTTGCCCTCTGCTTTAATCTGGAGCTAATGACAGAACCACCTGCCCTCCTGGCCGTCCTCGTCCTCCTCCACATCTCACAAAACCTCAAATGCCCACCGCTCATTGTCTTCTCTCTCCCACAGCCGATCTGTTTATTTCCCCACCCTCCATCTGCCTCTCTTCTCCTTCAGTTGCTTTCTCCTTCTTAGTTTCATTCATACAAACAAAAAAGTGCTTTAACTTATTCAAAATTCAATTCAGTCATATGTTGTCAATATACTTTGAAAATACATTGAAGAAGTATTTGAGTTGAAATTCTGAATTGGCTCTTGACAGTCTTCCTGATATGGCTTTTTTTGTCTCACTTAAATGTTTTAGATAATTAAATGCATATTCATATCCAACAATAACCTCACACATTACAAAGAGGTGTTTTAATGAGGATTTTATTCATTTTTGGAAATGACTTATGAAACCTAAGTTGCCTATGGCAAGGTAATTGTTTTATGAACCTATAGTGGGAAAGGCAAATATCACCCTGCTTAAGGTCATGCCATAGAATCTCAGTCGGATTTAAGTCAATAAATTGTCTAGACCACTCCAAAACCTTCATTATGCTGTTTTTCAGGCATTCAGCTGTGCATTTGCCAGTGTGTGCTTCAGAATAATGCCCTACTCCAAATGCTTGAGGCTGACAACTGGACTTTTTCCATGAAAAGAGCAGAAATCATAATTCTGTCAATTACACCAAGTTTTCTATTGTCTAATCTGTGAAGCAATCCCTGATGAACTGCCTAATACAACTACCAGCATATTCTAAAAAAAAAAAAAAAGCTATTTTAGATTCATGACAGATGGAGTGGGAAGCATATCCTCCAACAATTCAACTTCTGAAAACGTGTACCTCAAACATTTTGGGAAACCTTTCTGCTTTTATTTTTAGTCAGCAATGGATTTGGTCTTAGTACCATGTGATTAATGAATATCTTAAGAAAGTTTATTTCTTAAGATTGAATCCTGAAGTCTGATGCAAGAGAGTCCTTTTCTTCATTTGTGGATAAAATATGTTATAAATATATCGGTTAAGTTCCAAATCCTTAGAAATGAATTTGCACCCCATTCCAGACTGACAGATGTCAATATCTTGACATTTCTCAAGACATTGATTACATTTCCAACCTGAATCAGGTTGGTTTTGAGTTTTTTCTAAATGAAATAATTATTTAAAAACAAATTGGATTAACCCTATATCTGTCTAATAATAAAACACATTTGATCGTGTCAAACATATGTGTTAAAAAAGTAAAAGCAAAGGAAATATTTACAGAAATGTATTTTAGAATTATTTAATGCAGTATAACACTGTTAAGCATATTAATTAGTCTGCATATACATACCTACATGTAAACCCTATAGCAGCAGAGAAATTGACTTGAGTGTACTAGTAATATAGTTTTGTTTTTAATTCTAAATAATGCATGAGGTTATAAAGTAACTTTGTAATGAACTAATGATGTATAACTTTACTTTAATTGGAATAGGGTGAAGGGATAAAGGCTATATTATTACCTTGATAAAGGCACAGCCCATGCAGGCATATTTGTAATATATTAAAAAGTTAGAGTAGGCTCTAAATGTATTCATAGTAAAAAATATTTCTGTTTTCATCAAATGAAGTATTTTAATAAATAACCTTCTGCCAAATTGTTCTTTATTATATTTTAAGTGGTTTCCTTTTTACACACAAAAATGCTCAATAAATAACCAAAATTAAATGTAAGATAAACTAAAATATACTTTGCAAATTATTTCTTTTGAAGTAGCTGTCTTTAAGCCAACTGAAGTGCCAGCATACTCGAGTCAAACTGGCAAATATTTTGATTGCAAGTATGTCAAAATGTAAAAACCTCAGTGTTCTTGTTTTTACCGAGCATGCCTTTGCCTTCTTCCTCTCTCTATCATTCTTCAGCCTCCTGGGTAACAAGACACTAGGAGGAGCGGTGTAGACCCCTACAGGAATTGAAGAATGCATTCAGGGACCCAAGGCAGTATGAAAACAACATGTAGCTTTAATAAGATTTTTAAAGGACATCCGTGGATTGGCGTAGAGGAGGAACAATCCACGTCTTCCGTTTCTCTTGACGTGTTGCCTTGCCCTCAAGTCTCGAGTGTGTGCACTCGTGCATCCCTGTGGATATCTTGTGAGCAAGAACATAATTGGAGAGAGCCACAAAACAGAGATGACCACTTTTTGCAATATGTCCTCAGTGGAAGAGGAAGACGGAGAGAGCCTGCAGAGGGAAACAAAGTGGATTAAATCAAAGAAAGTGTGGTGGAGAAACCAGCCCAAATTAATAAGAGTCCACAGGAGAGTCAAAATAGAGAAGGGGAATGAAGGAAGAGATAAAAGAAAACAACTGGGTGGAGGTGTGTGTGTGTGTGTGTGTGTGTGTGTTTGTTTGGGTGTGTGTGGGGAGGCGGGTGAGGATGGGGTGCGGGTCGGGGGTGGGGGGTGGTGGGTGTATAGGGAGTCTGAATATAATCAGAAAGAAATAATTCAGTCAGGACCAAGAGTCAGAATATGAAGAGAGGAGATGTGGTTGAAATGAAACAGCATGAATCCCCATCCATTTCAGCACTGGACAGCTCCAGCGACAGCACTAGGCCATTATAAATAGATCCCCTACTTTAGAGGCCGGTCAACCACCCCACCCCCAAAAAACTACTTTATGTGCTCAGAGCGGCTCCTTCCTCTAAAGAAAAGACACACAGGTATCTGATGGGGTCTGATAACCATCGTCTTTCAGTTCCTCTCCATTTGTTTTCTTCATTTAGGGAGCCTCCACGGTTCAACAGCGTCACCACAGTGAGCAAAGTCAATCTTTCTCCAACAGCTTCTCTTTATAGTATGTTCTGCATGAGCTCAAGTTTCAAATTTTTCCCTCCTTAAATGGAAGTAATCGCAAACTTGTGTATGTTGCAGCACTTTTATATACACTGGATAAAAGTAAGACTTTTCGGAGCTATTATTGAAACATTTGAACTTTTTGTTGCAGTAAGGATAGTTATACAGCAAAAAAAAGTTTTCTTTTTTTTTTTTTTACTTAAACTAGAAATGCTTAATCTTATTGCTTATTGGCTCTGTTTCACACAGAGTCAAAAACATGCAAGTACAACCATTTACATAATTCACTAATATTTATATAAATGTCCCAAATATGATTTTGAAAACATGCTTTTCTTTTTCTACCATTAACAAGATCTTGGCACAGTTCGGTCTTAATATTCAAGCACATCTCCGCGTAAATGTTGTAAAGCTAATTTATATCTTTCAGTCCTTGCCAATTTTTAAAGAATAGTGTTTATCATAGTTTAGGACTGGGTCATTACAGATGCTCAGTGTCCAAATGTCTCTAAGCTAGCTGCTTACTGGAAGTCAGGTAGAGGAATTTTGGTGCTAGTTTTTCCACATGCATCATTCCTTCAAGGCTTTAAGGTGCATTAGTGCCTCTGAAAGCAAAATAGACCCATGATATGATGCCAACAACAGTCAGTAAGATCTTCTTTGGTTGGAAGTGGCAATTTGACTCCTGTATACACACGTATTAAGACTGAAATGTCAGTCTTTCTTATCTGATCACAAGGTCTCTCCAGAAGGTATTTTATTAATCTGTGAAGAAAATGAGCTAATATTGGTCAAGCTGTCAACTTTGAAGCATTTTTTTTCTTTTTCCTAGTTGGTACCCTATCAGCCTATGCTGATAATAAGCTGAATTCTTGGTGTTCAAACACTTTTTAATTTATAGTTTTGATTCCTTCCTGGCAGTTTTTAAATATCCAAAACACAAACCTTTTATATGATGGTGACAATCAACACTAACACATTTCTCACATGTGTTTGGGGTCAAAACACTAATGCTTTGTTGGTAGAGTGGTTAGCGCACAGTGGTTAGGGTTGGTATCCAGCCTGTGGTCCTTTGCCACATGTCTCTCCCCAAGCTTACTACAACTGAAAAACACTTAAATTGTCATGTTTAGAAAAGACAGACTCTGCATCAGGGCAAGGTGATAATGTGGTGGTTCTCTTTTTTGTGCAGATGGTATTGGCGGGTGGACAGGCAGGTGAGGGAGGACAAAAGCAGACTGGTGATCAAAGGATTTCTTTGATACCTATGTAGAGGTCCAGGCTTGGAGTTTCTCAGTCTTGGGTCTATGGTTCTAGGAAGGAAACACAAACATGTAATTAGGAACTGGCTTTAAGGTTACTCAGAAAATACTTTGGTCGCTCAAATACCACCATGGAAGCAAGAAAGAACTGATGCCCTCCTTCTGGTTTCCATTCCTTAAGAAATGCTCTAATTAACGGCGATGGGGAGCCCCTGCCTGTCACAGCCTGCAGAGAAGAGAGAGAGAGAACCTGGGCCCGCACCCAGACCTGAGAGCATGACATAAACACTTGTGTATTTGTCGTCATCCCCATGGACTAAGAGGTTATCAAACAAACAAGAAGCAACAAACCCTCATTTGAATGCTGAAGGTTTTATGAATATATTATTTAGGGTTGTAGGAGACAAAGATTTAGGTTTTTGGCAATATGACAACAAATCTGTAAAAAAGTCATGGTAAAGCTCTCAAAATTGAAAAAAAAAACTAATTGATGTTTGCTGTGATATGAATATTCCAGCCTTTAAATTGCCAAATTCTTTTAATATTTACATGCATGGTGAGTGTATAAGTTAGCCTCAGACTTGCAATGTAGAATTCCTGCACGTTTTGAATGTTCAATCATGTGCATTGTGCATCAATTGTTATGCACTCTCAACAAGAACATGCATCCATGTGGCTGGGCATGCATTCATCCTCTGTCTCCTCCTGCTTGTTTCCACTGCAAGCTATCGTTAAGTAGTCTTGTGGGGAGGCTGTAATAAAGACTAATGCACCTGAGAGCCCTGAGATCTATAACCATCATCTACATCTTTCTGATATTACTGGAACCGTCTCTGTTGCTGTTTCTGATAGGAATCTCCAGGGAGAGCTTTCCCCTCCATGCTACTGGGAGGAACAAGGTGGGGAGGGTGGGAGGAGTGGAGAGAGAGAGAAATGCACCTCTCCATTTCCTCAAGGTGATTCACCTTATAATGCACGCAGAAATCAATGTGAAATTGAACTGAAAATTGAACTTTCAGCTCAGTAACGTGGGAGACATGTTGTTATTAAATCTTTTTCTATAGCCGTGAAACTGGCCGACTGCTCTTTGGACGCCTGTGAATGTGTGTTTTCAACAATGCGGTGCCACAATATGTCTGATTGAGACCTACAGGAGACCCTAGGCTTTACGGTGGCCCCTGCAGCTGCCACTTGGAGGCATATGATGGAGCAGCAACCACCTAGCAAGCTGTGATTAGCCTAAGCAGGGAGCTAAATTCACTACAGGAGTGATTGCAGAGCTGGCCCAAGGCGAAAGCTAAGCAGGCTAGTTGGAGCTTTACTCCAACAGTGGGCCTCACTGAAACCTGAGACACTCACAAAAGTCTTGTTTACAAAAGTGTTTTTGTGTATATGTAACTCTCATAAATAAAATCCAGACAATTTTAAAACATTATGGAGTTGGGAACTTTAAATTATCATATAAACCTTAAAAAGATTACTTGCCTGAGCAACACAAATTTGGATATCTTTATCTCACATTGTAACCATAAACAGTATTAAATTTCATTCTGATTTTATTTCACACAATAGAAGACAAATAGAGATTTTAAAGAAATTATTTTTATGGTCTGGTATAAATTATTAATTGGATTTAGAGTTAGCATTTGGGGAACTTTACTGTGTAACTGACTCTATGTAGCTGGAGGGTAAAACCCAAGCCAAGTATTTTTTAGTACTTGTGTTTAGCTCAATTCATCTGCCCATCTAGTCTGATCTGCTTCCCTATTTCTGTTAACCCTTTAAAGCCTGATCCAAGAATAAAACAAAACAGAAATGTCCCTTTTTTTAGTTTGAATTCCTTATTTGCCCTTTTAACAAAATATGTAAAAAGAAAAAACAGAAATATATTTTTGATATTACCGGTAATAATTTATTACTATGCGATAAGTCAAGATTATTTTTGTGTAGTCTTCTACTGGCTGTTATCAGGTATATCTGATTGTGTACAATAGGATTTTGAGCAAAGTTTTTACCATTAAATATGCAAAAGGTGTCAGATGCAAAACATTTCAGAAAACGTATGTATCAAATATGATACATTTGGCATTATAGGGTTAAACAAAACCTCAAGAGCATAACGCTGCCACCACCATGTTAAATAGTGGGGGTAAAGTGTTCAGGGCGTGTAGTTTCCTACTCATGTCCATGTTCTTGTAGGATAAAAAGATCACCATAGCTTTTGTTTAATCCAAGCCCCTTCAACTGATTTTTTTGACCAATTTCCAACAAAGGGCATATTTTCAGAGTTCAGGTACTTTGTGTTGCTTGTGCACTATTTAGTAGTGGATTCAACTTTTTCCCCCCTCGCAATTATAGCAGATTTGTATGTCAATCACTGTCAAGTGGAAATCTTTCAGCTCAGCTGCCTTATTCTTGAATGGCATGGCCATAAAGTAACATCTGCATAAAAAAATGGAATAATTTTTATTTATATTATGTAATTCTGTTATTTACAGAAAAATTGGCCCTTTTAGATTTTTAAACCACTATTTCTGAAAATGTACAAAGAAACTGTGTAAAATGTCTTGCTTTTTGTTAAATTAATCTAACTGAACTTGAATTTCAATACTGAATGGATTAAATGAATCAACTTTCCACTGATGGCATATTCTGCTTTATTGAAATGCACCAGTAAAATACAATTACATTAAAAAGGTTAAAAAAAACTCAAACAAAATAAAATAAAAACAACCATAAAAGGAGTTTTCAGATGAGTTGCAGTTAATACTAAAAAAAACCCAACAACATTCTGCAGGGACCCCTAAACAAGCTTTGGTGGCTCCTGGGTTAGTGCTCCATCTGTTGCTCTACTTCAAAAACCATTCAGAGGAAGTTAGCGCAGACTTTCGGGCCTTTCTGTAAACACTTCTTCCTCCTAAAAAGTCATCACCGTTTCCTCCGCAGCCAAAGACAGCTGGCACCAAGTCGCCATGGTAACACAAACCGTTATTTCTTTCCATTTTTAAGCGCAATCCGTATAGGTGCTTAAGGGCAAGAGAAGAAATGAATAAACTAATGAGATTATAAATTATTGTCGGTATAGCGGAACAGTTTTCTCTCTCTCTCTCTCTCTCTCTCTCTTTTTTTTAGCACGCCGCTCACTCTGGTACCGTGAGGGAAAAGTTTCTAGGGGCCCCCACTGCCGTGTGACTCTCCTGTAATCTGTTTATGAACTAAAAACAGGGAAGGTTTAAATTGCATGATTAATTCCGTTGCCCCCCCTCCCCTCCTTTCCTCTCTCTCCATCTCTCTTCGTTTCTCATCTCCTCTCCTCCTCTGTGAATTACCCAGTTGTATTAGAGATGAAGAGAGGCTCCTCCATCGTTACGCAGCCTCCAACTCCGCGCAGCGCACGACCGCCGGCTCTGCGCGCTCCCTGCCGCAGCTCCCACGGGCTGCACTGTGGAGAAGCGGACCCTACACCCTAAAGCCAAATTTATTTATTTATTTATTTATTTTTTAAGTCCTTCCCTCTTTCTCGCCTCTCTCTCTCTCTCCTTCACTCGGTTTTCATCCTCTACCTCATTGCAGTCTTATCACGTCCCCCCCACCATCCCCAACCCTCCCTCATCCTCCTCATCCGCCTCGGCCGCTACAGGAGAGGAGAGAGAGACAGAGAGAGAAGAGTGCGGCTGGACCTTTACGACATGTCGACAGTCAGCCACTAAAGTGTTCCTTTTGCAGGCGGACAGAGTGAGTAATTCCTGCATCCGAGCTGTGCCGATCATCGCTGCGTGGATCTGTTGGGGGGGAGAAAGAGAGAGAGGGGGATACAATGAGGAATGCAACTGGATTGCGTTACTCTGCCAAGGATTTCCATACCTAGCCTGGTAAATGCTTTAACATGCTCCTCTTAATAGTGACTAAACTGCTCATGCTTTTTTCCCCCCCAACTAACTATTGCAATGTCTAAACTGGAGTGGCTGTGAGTTATAGCTCCTCATGTATTTGATCTGTGATGCTGCTTGCCTGATATAGTGCGGGGTCTGTGCTTTGCTTTGCCTGGAGCAGGGGCCCTAAAATAAAATAGAGGGAAAAAAAACTGTGAGTGTGTTTTCTGACCGCCAAAGAGGACACAGAGGCAGACAGTGGAAATATGTGACATGAATAATATGGGGAAGGAGAAGCAGTGACCGTCATCTCTGGCTGGCTTGCGTCAGTGTGTGTGTGTGGGTGTGTGTGTGTGCAAAAGAGGAAAAAAAAGGGGAGGAATAAAAGAGTCAAGAGAGACAAGGAGGAAAGCCACACCTGTGCCAGGACTGTCTTATAAATAAAAGAGCAAGAGACTTATGCACAATCACACTCAGCCAGAGTCATTTCTTGCTCCCATAATGATGCAGAGCTATGCTGACTGCTGACTACTTCACTTGGCTGATCTGAGAAGGAGGCTTGAGTGTTGACTATGTTGCTTCCCATCAAGGCAGAGTCTAACAGGAGGGATCCCAGTGGTCTATCTGGACTGAGTATTGATCTTCCTTATATAGGAGGAGGGGTGGGTTTGTTTTTCTTTTTGCCCAGAAAACAAAAAAACAAAAAGACAACCCCTCAGATAAAGATGACCAACTGGGAGTCGACTGAGTTGCATCACTGTTTGTTTGACAGTATACTGAGCACATTGGTCTAGATTTGTGAGTTTTCTCCGTCCTGAGGCCTTCCAGCACATCTTGCAGCATTACGAAAGCTCACACTCAATCCACACGTGTGCCCGCCACCTGTTTCTGTTCCCTGGCTGGCTTTAAAAGCATACTTTTTGGATATGGTTTGACCTTTCTTGCATTGTTTTCCTGCACACGCAAACACACGGGTGTGAGAAACTTGGCTCAGGAGCTGCTTCTCTCTGAGGCGGGCGTACATTGTGTGCAGAGCAGAAGGAGGGCTTTGATGTAATCAATATCAGATTTCAGCTGTTTCACTGTGAGCTCTCATCCTGAGTGGCAGACTTGACTGACTTCTTACTGCTTATGCAATCCCACTCCTTTCCTCCTCCTTTCGCACCCACTCTATAACCCATTACTCTCTCCTTATCTGTCTGGTCTGTCTAATTCTCCATTCCTTCACCTTTTCTCCCGTTTTTGCCTCCTCCTCTGGTTTTCACTCTTCCCTTCATCTCTCTCCCCCCATTATAATCACCTCTGTGATTGCTCTTCCTCTCCCAGGCGGTGATGTTTTCACTGCAGCCTTCTTGTCTAACCCGCCGATGCCAGATTATTGCAGGATGATTACAGCTACCATACCATCATGATCATTATTGCATTCCGTGTGCCAGTGTTCAACACTCTATGAGCAGATCGAGATGCTTTATCCAATTTAGATCTCGTTAAGGCTTGAGAGGAAATATACTAATGCAAAACTCTGCATCTCAGCTGTTTTCTGCTTTCTTTTGCAAAATCATGCATTCCCTTTTATAGTGTTTAAACACAGACTGTATGGGTCGGGAATTTGATTTGTTTGCCAGGTCTGGAGAAGGAAGGAATAAGAAAACAGAGCATTGAGAAATTCACTGTCCATCAATCAATCAATCAATCAATCAATCAATCAATCAATCAATCAATCAATCAATC
>NW_015150857.1:581012-600579 GCF_000732505.1 Cyprinodon variegatus
CCATCCATCCATCCATCCATCCATCCGTTAATGGAGAAATCTTCTAATCTGACTGTGGTAAAGTACTGGATTTGGCCATGAAAAACATGCAGTAATCCTGCTCCTATTACATCACCCCCACTATCAGTATTGGTCCATGCTTCAGCCTGTCAACATGCTGCCTCCACATCAACCCGCTTTTGAAAAATTTTGAAGAGTTTTGATTTGCAGCAGTGCTCCAGCTCCACTGTCATTATCACAATAATGACTATGACAGGTCCCGATGGCTGTTGATAACCCAACATATTTTTGCTGATTGATAATCTCGGGTAGTTTGAGCCTCACCCCCTCTGTGTTCCCTGATTGCCATTCATCCTATTAAATGGAGCAGTTCATTAGACTGAGGCATTATGAATCTGATTTGCATTTACTCATATTCATATTGCATACATTAAAACAACACTCGCGTGACATTTCAGCTTTGCCGGCCATTTGAGAATACAGATGAATATATTCATCACAGCTGTTATTTTGTTTTTCGTCCCCTATTTGTCCCAAAAAGCCATCCTGAACATGGTAAATGTGATTCTCAAGTGAGCTAGCCCATGTGTCCGTGTTTTAGTTTTGCATTTACAATGCCAGTATTTGAATTGGCAATATAATGGCTTTCATTGCATCACCTGGACACCAAAGCATTGTTGGTGGATTAGTCTTAGCTGTCAAAAAAATATTAAACTGCTCAAATTTTCTACATTTTGTCAAATCATCACCTAAAAAGGTAATTCTCTTTTGTTTCTTTCCTTAGATAATTACAAAGTAGCACATCACGCTAAAGTGCCATCAAACACTACATGCTTTTATATTTGCTTATAAAAAAAACTGAATTCTGATACCAAAGAGCTTTAAAAAATCAACTAATTAGTCAAGTGTGATTTAAATCTTAACATGCTTTATGTAAATACAGCCATTCTGTGAAAAACCTCAGAGATCCGACATAGTGGCAGCACCATGCTAGGGGTTTGCGCTTTTTTAGCAAGAAAATAGAAGATGGTGTAAAGACAACCTGTTGCAGGATGTAAAAGTAAAAGTTGACCTTCCATCGGAGCTCGATCCTGATGGTTTAGGTCAAAGCCTATTCATGTGTTACAGTTACTCAGTCAAAGTCCAGGTCTAAAACCAATAATGAAGCTGCTGTTAGACTATATTTTAGTCTTATATTTTATATTTGTCTTTTATATTTTTTATTTTTCTTTCTTCTACTGTCTGATATCTCAAAAATGTTTTGCACAGAAAACAGGCTAGTGTTTTAAATTTCAGCCTAAATGTCCAAGACAGTTGAGCTGACATATAATAAAATTTGCCAAAGAGGTAGTGCTCTGCCGCATTATGTAATGATGGCATAGATCCTGCTTTCATAAACTAATGAAATAACATTTAATCTTCATTTCAATATAACCTCTGAAAAAAGTAATAAAATCCATGAACACAATTTTATTTAAGTTTCTCCTGCATTACGTACTGTAGTAGCGCGGTTAATTTATGTGGCTGCTATTAAAAATCGCAGCAGCTGCTCTTTTTTGTATTAAAAGGTAATAACATGGTACATTATGGAACACACCATGACAAACTGTTAGTGCGTTCATCCTAATCAATATACATTTACTAGCTGTTATGTTATGGATCCTAGACATTTAAATCTCTATAATGTTGTATGATGTATGCAAAACCTTTGGTCGTCAAGCCGCTTATTCAGCTTCATGGCCTAATGATCCATAGGCGCTAACTTTTGAGGCCTTCAGAGCAGGACCATTAAGACACATAAAAAGGTTATTTTTCAATGCATGGGCTATCAGAACCAAGGCTAGCTTTTCTGTAAAAACAACAAAAAAGAATGTTTCTGTTGAAGATCCAATAACAAGAATACATCAGAATTAAGAATTTAACACAAAATTAAGTGAATCAAAAAAATTTAAATTTTTATGTATGGGCCATAAGAAATTCCTTTCCACACACAGGTTGCTCTTTTGCAGAAAAACTTAAAACGGTTAGGTCAAATTCTTAACATTTCAACCTACAAGTCATCACATTTCAGCACCATGGAGAGCGTTTGCTTTGAGTCACCAGCGATCCTGATGTTAAAGCAAGGTCATTCTGATCTGCCACGCTGTTTCACAAATCTTTTCAGCAGATCCAGAATTTTTAAAGTTGTAAAGATTGTCCAGAAAATAGACTGTGCACTTCTTAAATCCCCCGCGTTGATTGGAGATTTGTTTTCTAAATATTGCAGCAAAAGCAGCCTGAATAACAACCAATGGATTTGTTTCATATAACAAACCCAAACTCTCTCTTGGATTGCTTTTTTTCTACAATGAAAATTCAAAAATGATTGAATCATGTCGTTTTTCACAATTGGTACTGTATAAGAGACTAAAGAATTAATGCTGCACAATCCACTTCCTTCCATTAGTTTGTTACTTCAATTAAATCACCATGTTTAAATACTCTGAGTTATTAACCTATTCTGAACTAATCTCTTTATGAAGCTCTAGTTTATGAGTAATTTGTCATTTGTACTGGGAGATTTTGTTAACAGCAAACATGCAGAGTAGTTTTTGGTCAAGCCATGTAAAACTTATATAGGCTACATTTCTCTTTTGAATGTTTTGTTTATTTTACAGTTACGAAACTTATGCTATTGCATATATTTACTATAATCTAATATATGTTATTGTTTCCATTTGCTTTTGAGGCATGAGATGAAAAGCATCTCTTTTATTGCCCACTTGTTATTGCATCTGCTTATGTCTATTTTGTAATGAATGTTTACATTATGAATGTATCTGAATGCACATTCGTTTGTCAGTTATTATTGCAACACACGTTGTCGAGGAGTGTCTCTCTGCTTATCAATGTTAATACCACTGAGGGCAGAACCGTGGTTGAAGGAATGATTGCTTCCTGGGGACTGGATTCAAATGCATGCTAAATGTTTTCAGGTTTTGATGTGTAAAATATTTCTCAAACCATGCTTCAGTATTTTTCCATTTTACAAATAGGAAGCATTTTGTGTAGGTGTATCACATAAAATAGGGTGAGGTTTCTGGTTGGAATAGGAGATAGGGTAAAGAATATCATGGGATGCAAATGTTTTTGCATGGCACCGTATGTTTCCTCTAGTTTGACTCATGTCATGGCGAACTATAGCCGGCAGCGGGTCTATACATCATTATTTCTATATAAGGAAAGCTTTCCCCATGGCTCAACAGCCTGGGTGATTTAACATTTATTTCCAGCCTGCTTGAATATGCTTATGATGTATCACCAATCTGATTCATCCTGAAATTACTTCTCCTTCTACTTCCCTGTTTGTTTGTCCTTTCCTGATCCTGTGTGTGTGCGTCTCATTGAAATGTATGCATGTTTCCCTGGTCTGGCAGTGAGATAAAGGCCCTGATGCCGCGTCGTAGCCCCAGGCTGCTGAGCTGAAAGGGAGAAGCAGTAGGATGCAGTGGGTCACTCTGGCGGTGGCCCTGGGGTGTGTGTGCCTGTCCCAGGCGTCGCACGGCCCCACCCCTACCCCCACCTCCACTCACACCCCTCTGGTGGACAACTCTGAGGAGGAAGTGGACGAGCCGTGTTTCGAGCCGTGCACATGCGAGGTCAAAGAGGGCGTGCTGCACGTGCACTGTGATGGGCGGGGCTTCACCAATGCCAGCCAGGTACCCCTTTTGTCCTCATTTATCACAGGCTTCACAACAGTGTCATTAATCTTGTTAAAATGCCGAATCTCCATTGCTAATATATTGCCTTTGTTGTGTCTTATGGCTTGTTCTTATTGTTCCCCTCCCATAATTAATAAACTAAGTAATCAGAGCTGTAATTAATCATCCAGGTGTCACAGTCATGGATCCGCCCTTTCAAACTCAACCTCCAGAGGAACTCTTTCAGACGTCTCTATAGCAACGGGTTTCAGCACCTTGGCAACGCAGTCTCGATGAACCTTGGCAACAATGGACTTCAGGATATCCGAGTGGGGGCTTTTAACGGGTTAGCCAAACTGAGGCGCCTGTACCTCCATGAGAACAAGCTGGAGGTCTTCAGAAATGACACGTTCGCTGGCCTAGAGGCTCTGGAATACCTCCAGGTAGGCTTGAGGACACAATCAGTCCTAATTATCCGTGATTGACTTTATTATTGATAAGTCTGCCCAAGAGTACAATTCATTTTCATGCCAGAAAAAGACATGAATCGGCAGGTGGTCTGGTTGAAACAGGGTAAAAGAATGTTTAGGTGTAAGTTTGAAATACCGAGTCCTTAAGTCCTGGTCAGCAGCAATGGCAGCTTTGTCCAAATTGCTTCATTTCTTTTTTCTTTCCTGTAGGCCGACTACAATGTGATCAAACGAATCGACAGCGGCGCTCTAAGGTTTCTCTACAAGCTTCGGGTTCTCATACTGAATGATAATCTGATTCCCATCCTGCCTGCTCATCTGTTCAGGTTACATTCTGATTATTTTACTCCGAAGCTTTTTAATTTTGCAAGGACCGATCTGTAGAAATATCACTGCCAGGCACGGTTAGTCAGAGTTCTGCTGAGGCAGGGTTATTCTAGAGCATACACAGCGCCTTGCAAAAGCACTCATATCCCTTGAACCTTTTCACAATTAGTCACGACCACAAACTTTAACATGCTATATTGGAACTGCTCTAATGTGATTGACCAATGTAAAGTGCTTCATTATTCAAGTGGAAAGACACTTGGTTTTCTGAAGATTTATAGATAAGAATCTAAAAAAATGTTCTGACCTTTTACTGATGTCTTCAGAAACAGGTAACAAAGTCCATTTGAGTGGGATTTATTCTCTATATAAATTCAGCTGTTGTTTTTTTTTAAGCACAAACAGATAGGTTAGGTTCTCAAACAATATTAAGTGGGGCTGGCACATCAACCATAAGAATTGCATTTCACTTTTCCTTTAAGAAAAAGTGGCAAGAGGAAAGCCATAAGAAGTCCAATTTGCTACAGTCCATATAGAGGACATGACAAATGTGTGAGAGAAAGTGTTTTTGTGAGATGAGGTCAAAATGTAGCTTTTCAATCCAAAATTGTCTTGCAGGAAAACTAACACTGCAATCACTTTAAACACCCTACTTATCATTTGGAACATGGTGGCACCAACATCATGCAGGGGATTTTTTTTTTACCAGGGACAGGTAAAGAAATTTGTATGAGTTGAAATAAAAAACTGGACCTCAATAACAGGTTATTATAGAAAGGAAGAACTTTTCTCAGATACTGCAAAGAGTTTTAACTAAGCCAAGTTTACCTACCTGCATGTCGATTATCCTAAACTAAACATTATGCCCAAACAAAATGAAAGGATTTTGGCAGTATTGATTCTCAGTGCCTGAGCATAAATACATTCTGCATTTTCAGATTTTCATTTGCAAAAACATTGAAGACTGTATTTTTCCTCCAATAATATTACTACTTTTGTTTGTGATGGTCTATCAAATAAAATTCAACTAAAATACAATTTTGCAGTCGTGATGCGAAAGAATGTGAAAAAGCACAAAAGATATGAATGCTTTTGCACTGCGCTATATGTCACATCACAGCAGATGAATTCATTATCCAATAAAAACAGAATTTTCTTTATTGCAGTTTGTGCTTTAATCTTATTCATCCTCTCCCTCCTACTCCAGATCTGTGTCTCTGACTCATCTGGACCTGCGGGGAAATCGTCTGAAGAGCTTGGCATATGCTGGGACGCTGGAGTACATTGGCCGATCCCTGATGGAGCTACAGCTGGAGGAGAATCCCTGGAACTGTAGCTGCGAGGCAGTGCAGCTACTGCAGTGGTTGGGTCAGATCCCCTACACGGCTGTAGTCGGGGATGTTACCTGCGAATACCCGTTTCATCTGCATGGAAAGGACCTGAGGGAAATCCCCCGCAAAGAGCTGTGTGCTGACCTGCCGGATAAAGAGCTGCAAGGAGAGAGAGGCACTCCATCAGAGGGATCCCAGCCCCAGCCTCTGCCCCCAAACTCTAAACACAACTCCCATACGGGGAGGGTCAGGCCGACGAAGCCATCATCTATGGTGCATGGCTCCCGACAGAGCACTCACACGTCCTCCACTTCATCATCCTCTTCTTCATCAGAGCGTAAGGAAAGAGAGAGGCAGCCACGGCCAACTAAAAGACCTCGGCCCTCCAGGGTTCCCCCTACAGCTCGCAGTTTGATGCCCAACCAGAACCCCCCTATTGCAGGCTACCAAACACGACCCCCCATACCCATCATCTGCCCCATCCGTTGCACCTGCAACCTTCACATTGCAGATCTGGGTCAAACACTGAACTGCAAAGAGAGCGGGTTCCGTAACATGTCTGAGCTCATACCTCGGCCCCTCAATGGCCGGAAGCTCTTCCTTGGGGGGAACTTAATCCAAAAGCTCTATCGTACGGACTTCTGGAACTTCTCCAGCCTTGACCTGCTTAACCTTGGAAACAACCGCATCAGTTACCTCCAGGAGGGGGCCTTCTCCACTCTAATGAACCTGAGGACCCTCTTCCTGAATGGAAATAACTTGGATCGGTTGAGTCCCCACATGTTCCTAGGCCTGCAGAGCCTAAGGTGAGAAAGATTTGCATCGCTCAGCATTTCAAACACACCCTTCCCCTCTTTGCACTTCAAACAAAATTCTTAAACCAATGCCACACGTCAGCTTAAGGTACTTAGAGATTTGTTGGTTAAAAGAGTTGAATTAATTTCTTTATAATCCTGCCACAGCATAGAGCTGAAAACCTTGATTACTATAATGCTGGAGTTTGATTGAAATAAAGGTTTCCCATTCCCCACCATGTTTGTCATTACTTAGTCACGCTGTCTGATGCAATGCTCCAGTTGAGTTGTAAGCCTGGTTCTGAGTGACAATGTGAAAATTAATGTTTTTTGGTATTTGCATACAGAGGTGTTGATAAGACAGCAAGGTGTCAGGATGATGGCAGGATTTTGTGTTTAGGAAAAGGCTTGTCACATCGATGCATATGTATATAATTGTCAGATTAAGCTCAAAGAGATGATTCATCCGTACATAATGCATATCTACTTTCGGTAAGTGCATTAAACATTAATATGGACAACAGAACAGAGCTCATACACTTTCTATCTAAAGAATGATAAGTCATTCAAGCTTCAGATCTCAGCAGTAGCGTCTTTATATTTCCAGACAGGTTTAAGAAAATCTGCAGCCATTAATCTGACTATTAATCAATAATAAAGATCCTCTGCGGACATGGGAAATGTCTTCCTCTTAACCTCTCGTTAGCCTTTGTTAAGTGCTAAATGGTGACAGAGCACTATGAGTATTTTGAACTGGGTCTACAGTGGATATAGAAAGTCTTCACACCCTCTTTAAAATGCTTGGTTTCTGTCAATTTAAAATGAAATCCTGATAATGACTTCAATGTTCTGTATTTGCCCACTCTACCTTGAAGAGGTTTTCAATATCTGTCAGGCTGTAAGGACAACTCCTATCCACAGCCTTCTTTAGGTGGTCAAAATTATCAGAACTATTTTGTTTCTTGTGACTTGTCATACCTTATTAAAAAGTCTAGGTCCAAACCAAGAAAATGGCTCCTCAGAGTACCACCACTGTAGGCATGGAGCGCTGCAGTGTTGCTTTAAGATGCAAAATAGCAATTGGATCTATGGCCCAACCTTTTAAGTTTGGTGTAATTTTGTTCAGGTAACTCTGCAATGTTGCTCCTCCTGAGGAAATGCAGATATTCCATACATTGCCTTCTTTAAATGCTTTCAGTATATACATCTGGCTAAGAAATGTGCTCCCATCCAAACCTAAAGCTTAGCCTCTTTGTTTCCTGAAAGTAGATTTAGGGAGATTCTAGCTAGCTGGAGATATTTTGTTTAGAAGAAACGCATCTTTTAGTACCTGACTAGATGATTCCTGCTATTCTTATAGTTTAGGCTTTTGGCAGCCACCTTCACCAATCTGTCTTGTGTTTTTATCCTTTATGGAGAAGCATCCAATTTTTGCACTATTACTGTTCTTCCCTGTCTCATACTTTTGTTTAAGATAGCTCTTGATCCCTTGGAATTTCTGAGTTAACTATAGTATGCAAATAAACAAATGCAACAAAAGTCCAGCTGGGATGGTTGAGCTTCAGTAATAGGTAATCAGATGCTGTATAACTGCAGATGTGTTCCTGAGAAAACTGAATGCTACAAATGAAACAAAGGGTGGCTGAACAAAGTATAAGCAGATTGTGGATGCTTATATAAACAAAGTGTTGCAGGTTTTTTCTTGATGACACTTCTTTTCTCTAAGAGATGTGTTTTTATTTCAGTGGATTCTTCAGAAACGAAAGAGTGCTAAATCCCAGACTGGCATAGCAAAGTACATCCCATATATTTCTACTAATTAAAAACAAACAAACAACACAAACCAGCAGTGTTGTAAAAAAAAAGATTGATAAACAGACTTCTGTGTGAAATTTGACATCATTTGATGTTGATCAGTTTGTGAACAGGCAAAGAGGAGATTAAATCAAATTCCTGCTATGATACTGAAACATGAATATTCAGCAGTGTATTTGTCATGGAGAGATAAAAGAGGGCTCCACAACCCGTAGCTTGGATTTTTTTTTATATGATGTTATAATACTGTGGCCCATTTTATTTGTCCTTTTTGTTGTAAACACTGATTGTATCCACCTCTTTGTTTCCTGATTTTAGGTTCCTTTACCTGGAGTACAACTACATCCGTGTTGTAGATCCCGGCACCTTTGACTCTATGCCATCCCTGCAGTTGTTGTTTCTCAACTCCAACATCTTGCGGAGCCTCCCTGTTGGTGTGTTCTCCGGAGTCAATCTGTCCCGTCTTAACCTGAGAAACAATTTCTTCCAGCATCTTCCCATGGAGGGTGTGCTGGAACACCTCAGAGGATTGGTTCAGGTTGGTGTTTACCCATAATTCACTTCTTCTAAACACAGTTTTCTGCAGGGGGGGGGGTTTGCTCTAGCTGCTATAGTGCCTTGGAGAAGTATTCGGAGAGCTTTATCACATCTTTTCATCAAATACAAAATGCAGTGTCTTTAAATCAGATGATAGAACAGCAATGATGTTTTGTGATGAATTAAAGGAGAACGATTCACCTCAATTAAAAACACTTCATTAATCCCAAAGGGAATTTAAAGGTTGCATTAACTCATAGTTTATTTGTTATCCAGGTGTTGTAGGTGTTGATAGCTGTAGGCAGAAACGATCTTCTGTAACGATCCGTCTTGCACCGCATCTGGAGAAGCTTCTGACTGAGTACACTTTGTTGTTGCTTAAAAATCTTCTGAAGAGGATGCTCACTGTTTTCTTTGATCTTCTTCACTTCTTGAAGAATCACTCTATGTGAAATAAACTCTAGAATCTCTAGAGGAGTTTCTAGAAGAGTGGGCCCTCTTTTGCTTGTCATTTGCTTTGATGCTAATACCCCAGCGGATGATGGCAGTAGAGATCACACTCAACAACATCCATTGTTTTCAACATTTTTTCCAGATAAAAGTTGTATGACATGTGTTGTGAATTGGCGCTATATTGAATTGAGTATAGGGTTCACATTTATTTGAATCTCCTCTTTACTCATTAAGTCATTACAAGTAGTTACCTCATCAAATAAGTCTATCCAATGTGATCTCGGTTTTAAAGCTGTTCAATGAAGGCCTCAGAGGTTTGTTGCTTAGTTTAGACAGGGGGATGAAATTTCACATTCTTTGAGACTCAAAACAAAATCACATGCAAATGTTAGAGCCAAGATTTGAGATTTAGATCTATTTTGCTATCATAGATGAGCAAAATATATCAGTCTTTAAATTTCACATACTGGTAGAAACATAACCTAAAATACTTGGTGTTGCAAATGCATCTGCAGGTGGTTCTAGAAAGTAAAAACATTGGGGTTGAAAAAGAAAAAAACTGCTGATATTTTCATTTTTTTGTATTAATTAAACAAAATAAGTAAAGTCTGTATACTTCTATCTTATTATAAAATGAATCGAAGTTTGGCCTTATTGGGCAACTTAAAATTGTACCTTCTACATAGATAAATTAATTACATACAGTGCATGACCTTGCATTGGTCTGCAAACGGATTTTGGCCAAATTCACTGAGGAATTGTTATTTGACAGAGGTAGAACCAAGCCAGCGTAACTCTGTCACACCCTTTGCTTCACTTAACAAAAGTATGATTAATCTGTTTCAAAGACAAAGATCTAATATACTCTAAAGAAGCAGTGTTTGGTGTTATTACATCTTAATGAATCAAGAGCTGACAAGCCCCTGCTGTATTTTTAAACTTCTGGCAGCCCCTGATCTGCTGGCCTCTGAAACAGCTGGAGTTTTCTCCCATCATCTGTTGTTTTGAGAGCTCTGCTGTAGCATCTGGGACTCTGGTTGTGCCGCAGGTATTCCAATTGGAAAATTGCGATTGACTCCATTTGCATAAGTGGTCTTAATAAATCAAAAGCTAAACTGCAGGAAGCTGAAACCTTGAGGTGTTTAAGCATGGTTTCAATTAATGCAACTTACAGTAAATAAACGGTATGAAATGCAGCTTGTTTTTGTTTTATGTTTTCTTCACATTTAACCACAGCTTCAAGTGAGTGGTTGCAGCACGCAACACACAGATAAGGACACATATTAAATCCTTTCAACCAGCCTCATAAGGCTTCAGCAAATTTAATGTAAGCTTTTCTTAGACAGCTAGAGCAGAATGAGCTAAAGTGGGTGTAGATTAGCCTGAATGTCATTGTGAATATCTGTTCTTATTTAGCTCGATGTAAAAAAGGAAAGAAAATCATAAAGTCCTCGATTCCAGGTTTGTGTGGGTGAGACTGGCAGTTTAGCAGCAATTTCGAACTATTTTCTCATAAAGGGGACAGGCTGGAGGAACCATGCACATACAAATAAATGCATTGTGTCTATTGTGCAATGCTCTTATGTTCAAGAGAATTTAAGCTTTCACAAATTGGATGCACACAGTGGGCCGTATTCATGGAGCCCAGCTGTTTTACCATTATAGTGCTGGAAATCTGTGCCACAGTAACTGAATCCATTCATTTATTGGGGTTGTTATTTCCCTAACAAAGCCATATTAGTGCTACCCGTTGGTTGCAGAGAACAACATGATAGTGATATAACCTGTTGGGTTACTGGTGGGCTGTTTGAAGCTTGGGGCGTGGGCTTCAGTGGGTGCTGCTGTGTGTTTCAGAGACAGAGTTTGCACTGTAAAATCAAAGGCTAACATTGTTGGAAGCAGGATTTAGCTCAGAGCTGCTAAAAAAAAAACAACAAGCAAACAAAAAAAGCAATTCTGATAAAGCAGCAGCACATAAAGCTTACAGGCAGCGGCGTCGTCAAGAGCAAGATTGTGCAGTCACAGCCACTTAACTGATATAAAAAATATTTCCCTCAGCGTAGTGTTAGAAAAAAATAAATATTAATCTGACGTTAAAGAGAAAATTAAAATCATTGTGGTGTGTGCAATTTCTCATCTGGAAAATTAATGCCAGCAGTAAAGCAACTGAGCCTTAAAGCAATGAAAAATAAATATATAATAAAATCAACTTATGCGAAGCCGCATTTGAATGGAGGCCAAAAATAAAGACAGCCCAGGAACACATATGTCTTTGTCAGTACGTGCTAAGAACATGACGGGTTTCAGGAAGACACTTGCTTGTCATTGCCAGCATTAATCAAGAAACTTGCCTGTGGCCAGGTTTGGCTTTTAGTGAAACGTATCTCTGTCTGAAAAGCTTGATGCAACTGGCACAACAAGGAACCAATTATGCCCCAGTGTGGAAAGTTGAGACAAAGACTGATCGTACAAACATGATAGTGAAGCAATGTGGGAGGTTTTCTGACAGATTAAAGGGAAGGTATTCACTGTAAATGCTGCTGAATTATTCACATACAGTACATCCTGGTGCCAGTGTTATCAGGGCCCCTGTTCCTGTTGAGAATTTCACTCTCTGTCAAAACTTGATATTGTGGGTTATAAGGGTAATGAATTTCCACTGAGCATGATTTTAAAGCCAGTTCATGTGTTAGCTTTGCACAGAAAGCCAGAAACGGGTGGAATATAAGGTTACTGTTATTAAAAAAAGACCATATGGAAGCATGATTGGAAAAAAAAACCCTGTCAGGCTCTAACAAAAAATCAGGAAAAGACAAAAACCAGATCCATGGATTAAGATGCAGACATTTATACCCTTTACTGTTGT
This sequence comes from Cyprinodon variegatus, assembly GCF_000732505.1. Lineage (NCBI taxonomy): Eukaryota > Metazoa > Chordata > Actinopteri > Cyprinodontiformes > Cyprinodontidae > Cyprinodon > Cyprinodon variegatus. The sequence continues at coordinate 593,286 of NW_015150857.1, forward strand.
CAAATCTTGGCAATTTGTCAGTGAGATTGTTCATAGAGAGCATGGATAGAATACAGGGGCTATTATTATGTTGGCAGATGGGAAAGATTTACTAATGACCTGCCCTTGAGTGAGCTTGGCCTATTGTTCAGGATTCAAAAGTTTGTTGATATAAAGAGAATTCTTTTTGCCAAACTGACATTCACTCATGAGCGACTCTAAAGCTTTACGGAGAAAACAAAGCTGTTAATCAAAAACTCTGCTTAAGAAGAAATCTCTGCTGTTTTTCTCCTGTTCCCCCAACAAGAGGGTGGTTATTTAGCATTGAGAGCAACTGACAAACTAACTACCAACTGAATTATTATGATTACTTATTATAGCATAACCTATATAATAACTTTAAAATTTTATAGATTAAAGATAATTGGAGATAAATAAAAAAACTTGTAACACATGGTAGTACTGTAATATGTCTTTCCATGTGTAAATACTATTTAAATATAAGAATATTACATAATAGATAAGAAGCTATATAAACGTGCTACACCATTAACCATGATTAAGCACTCCAGTATTAGAATTATATTTTTAGCTTTAGCACATCATTCAAGCACTAATGAATAAATACAACAAATTTGAAAATAGTACTTGAGACATAAATGTGTAATTTTAAAGTATATAAAATAAGGCTATTAATTGTTAAAACTGTAACCTTCCATTCTTTAGCACTTGTCCTTCAGGGGTTGCAAGAATCTGGTGCCTCCATATTTTTAAGTCTTAATGCAAAAAGAAGGGTACACCCTGGATAGGTTGGTTGTCCATAAGACAACATGGAGACACACAACAATTTAGAGACACCATTAAACCTAACAGCCATGGTTTTTTGTTTGTTTTTTTTACTGCGAGAGGAAGCTGGGGAACCTTTACATGCACAGGGCTACCATGCATACTTAATGCAGAAAGATACTAGGCTAGGATTTAAACCCAGGATGTTCTTGCTGCAACATAATAGTGCTACAAACTGGGCTATTGTGATGCCTTAAACTGAAGCAATGAATGAAAAATAGAAAATATCATACTAGGAAAATGATTTTTGAAAGTACAGTTAAAAAAAATGAAACATCATGTACCATCGTTGTCTATTTTTTCATCCATCTTCTTTCACTATCTGTCATAGTGCGTCACGTGAAATGGGGTTTAAACCAAAAATATGTTTCCAGTCTTGTTTTTACATATTTATGTAAAAACATAAATTTAAGAAAAGAAAGATAGTCTTTGAGTCCAGATGTATTTTCCTAGAACCTTCTGGTCAAAAACTTAGCATTACAAACAGATTGTGTGATATCCAACAGCATGACCTTTTAAGTTAGCAATGAGTGGCTAAGCTGGCTGTCAGCTTGCTTCTTAAGACTAAATATAAAATGAAAAGAGCAACATGGTACTGTTTTGCTGGTAAATGTGAAGAAAACCCAGGTTAGAGTGGTTTGTGTGGTTAGCTGCTGGTTAGCAACATTAGTGGTTTTGACAGCTAAAAAAAACACCCCTGATATGTCTTTGATCAGTTTTTTACAATAAGTGTAATTGTAGTTGTTGAATTTAGAAAAGGAGGACTAATTTGGCCTGTTGAAATTATTATTTCATGTGTATATTGTAAATAGTGCACAAATTAAAAATGAAACACAGCTTTATGTTTTCAAAATTCTTTCCTACCCTTTTTTTTTTTTACAAAAATAATGGAAGTACGATTAAAGTAGAGTGAAGATGTATGTGAATTGTAATTCTTGGGAAAAATTGCTATATGGATTTATGACTGGATTTGAGTAAACCTTCACAACACATGCAATTCTTTTGACATAAACTATTTCACTGCAATCTCTAGCTGTATGGGGTTGTTGTTGTCATGTAAGGTGAACCTCCCGCTCAGACGCTCTTCCTTTGCAACCTATAAAAGAGGTTTTAGGGGTTGCCAAGTTAAGGCAGTCGCATAAACAGTTGATAACTGTTAAAAGTTGCCCTGCAGATAAAATTTTACACTGTTAAAATTGTAAAACTGCAGATAGAATACTTCAAAGTTTGGGTTGGAATTGAGTTTTGGAAAGCCTGGTGAAGTCAGCCATGTAGATGTTTATGTTGTATGGTTGCTTTGCACAGGTGCTTCTCTTTCTTACCACATGGTATAACAGCTGGTACCTAAAATTAGAGATGCACTGATCCAAAACTTTGATCGGCTCTGATATCGTGTAATTAGCTAGATCTGATATCAGTGATTTCATATTGGATATCAAAGATCAAATACAGTGCACTTTACATAGAACTGTTATGTCTTTCATTTTGCTGCTTATTTGTTAATAAATAATATAAAGTACATTTATATCTGTTTTAAGTTGTTGCCTTTTTTAAACAATGTTTATATCACAGCTAAAGCTTTGAATCAAATTACAAGATATATGGCTCATTCATTCAACAGTTGAATCAGATCGATATTAGATATCGGCCGAAACGCTCAGTCCAATTATTGGTATTAAATTGGATCGTAAAAAAACTGGATCGGTGCATCTCAAACTAAAATATCCTAGATTATAAGTGTGTGTGAACTTATATCTCCTATTAAGATGTCAATGTGATGGTCTGTTAAGAAGCTCCACACCGTATGACTCTGTATTGGATGGGAAGTACTGTAGCTGATGAGGCAGTTGATGTTAAGTTGAGACCCTCAAACAAAAACAATCAATACAAAGGTAATACAAAGAGTAATTGGTTGCATCTTTTACGTGGTTGCACATCCTGTGTGTCTAATTTTATCAGCAGAATAAAAGTAGCTGAAAATAAGTTAGATCCTCTTGTAACATGAACCAGTTTTCTTTACTTTAAAGTGCGCAGCACAGCATAAAACGCAGCTCTATAGGTGTTTTAAACCTAAATTGTGTAGCTCAGCAAAAAGCCCCTGTCATTATAGGTTTTATGTGCTGGGAAGTTTGACCACAATACTTGCGTGCATTTTCTATTTCTGGAGACAAGATGGGTCTCAGTCTCAGATTTCACATTACATACCAATAAAGCTCTTTTAACTTCAGTAATATATTTTTTCTCTTGTTAAATAAAGACAGCATTTTCTAACCATAGAGATAAGAGTAATTCACTGTTAACAACCATTGCTATTTAATTATGTGCAAGGGTGGATAATATGCCAGGACATAATTAATGTAGGCTAATTATCATAGTATTATTTTAGCGTTAACATGACTTCATAGCGACATGGTGGTGCCCTTGAACACATTTCTTTGCCGTTTTTTAAAACCAGGACCAGTAAGAATGAGCACACTTCAATGCAACTGAAGAGTTAACAACACATTCCAGTTGCAAATATCCAAACTGATGTGAAACTGCAACATTAAAAGTCTGTATTTGTTTTCCCACGGAATAAAAGATCAGAGGATTCTTTCCAGACTCAGCATGTTGCAGGGATGTTTAGTGATCACACAGAGGCAGAGGCGCCTGTTCTTGTTCCAACAGCGGCCTCAATGGACCAGAAACTTTCACTCTTTGCTATTACATCCGCTTGTGCTGTGTCTACAAGAAACGGCAAACGGCTGCAAAGAACAAGTTCATGGCGTTCCTCTGGGGGGTGTTGGGGAAACTGCTCAGGGGAATAAGCAAACGTGCTTGAATACATGATGAAAGTTGATAACAATACCGCAGCAAAGACGAAAATTCCCTGGGATGTGCTGTGATCACAAAACTCCTAAAATCGAACTGTTTGGGTGTAGACTTTCAAAGAGGAAATTGATTTGACATGGTTCTTTGACTTTGTAAATGTAAGATTGCTTCTGAAGATATTTTTACTTTATATCTGGATAGTGATAATAAAAAAGGTTTTCAATAAATGAAAAACAACATATCTGCAAACATTTCTTTTTAGCTTTAGCTTGGTCACATTTAGATGTTTCATAATATCAAAAAAACTACATCTGAGGGCCAAAATAACTTAAGTGAATATAAACCTTTATTTTCAAATAAAAATCTTTTTTATTATGGAAGAAATACTGTCCAGCCAAACTTGGCCCAGCATGAATTGGCCCCTTATTCTAATAAATGGCTGTTCCACAACTGGCAGCAACAACTGCCATAGGCGGCAATGGCTTTTACTGTTGGCATTATTGCAAAACCTTTTACAAATCTTTGCTGGATTGTTTTATTTCTGCCCAACTGGAGGAATTTCAAGGATGAACCACCCGTGCAGGTACATGCTACAACATCTTAAGGAAATTAAAGTCCAGACTTCAAATAACCATTCTCAGACCTTCATTTTGTAAAGTTTTTTAGAGGTAGAGTCACTAATGTGTTTCAGATTGTTGTCCTGCAGGGAAACATAAGGGAGCCTGAGCTCAAAGACAAAAATGATAATCAGAAATGTTACTTTGGGATATGTTGACAGCAGAATTAGTGCTAGTATCCAATAAGATAATCTTCTACAAGATAACAGCAGATTGTGAACAAATTCAAAGTTTACACTATAGCACAAAGTAATGGGATTTTGCATATCAATGGGTGTTCATGAATGCCTGTAAAGAAAAAATAGCCTCGGGTCCTTCAATGATGATGTGAAAGATCAATTAAGTCATGTAGAATAAGATCATCTTAAATCAACGGTGATAAAATTTCTCTACAGAATTATTTTTGGTCTTATTATTCATAAAACAATGGAAGTTATTTATCATAGCATTGAAAGAAGATCTGATCCCCAGAGACTTCTGTTAAACCCTTGTGCCAAAATCTTTAAAACATGTTTCATATCAACTTAACTTCTAGAAGCATTATTCATAACAAACCTGACAAAATAATATTGTTTGAGCAAACCGATCAATTAGAGGGCACACGATTTGCTGAGAAAGTTGAGAATTTCTCCACTGGTGGGAAATTTGATGCCTTTTTAATAAATCCGGGATAATTATTGCTTGATCTATGATCTTGGTGTTAATGAGAAGGCCAGTAACAGGGAATAAATGGACTCTTTCATTGCAGACAGGTTCACTTTATGTGATTCAACAAATTTTAAAAATCCCTAAGAGCCCATCCAAATGAATGATGCATCTCCAGCATTCCTGGGTTTTATTCTGACAAAAAGCACAGAGCACATTCTCGGATTCAGAAACAGGTTTATACCTTTACTGATACTAAGTTCTTCGATACATAATGTGAGATCATGCAAAGTGAGAATGAATAGATAACCTATTAACAGTTCTCCAGTGGGGGAATATTTAGCAGTGACCTGCTGACCCCTGCACCGGAACTTTTGTCTATGATCAAAAACTTTGTTGATAAAAAGAATTGGATATAATAAATAATGCGGCTTTCAAAAGTATCTCTGCAGTTTTCTCCCATTACATATTCCCCCTGAAGGCAGTTACTGAACAGCCAGAGAAACCTACAAACTAAACATTAACGTATTGAGATTGATTATTAATAGCATGAATCAATTCAATTCAATTTATTTGTGTAGCACCAATTCACAACAGATCATCTGAAGGTCCTTTATACTGTAGTTCAAACAGGTCATACACTCAAATTGATTCAAAGTTTTCTATCTGAGGAAAACCAGTTGATTGCATCAACTCACACCAAGCATGCTTGTAGCGACAGTGGAGAGGAAAAACTCCCTTTTAACATGAAGAAACCTCCAGCAGAACCAGGCTCAGTGTGAGCGGCCATCTTCTGAGGCCGACTGGGGTTCAAGGAGACAGAAGCTGACATACAGAAAGAAGTAGAGATACAAAAGGCAGCTGTCAATCAGCTCCACAGGCTGCCCCCCGTCCAGGAAACACACAGCCAGGCAGGAGAGCTCCGAGGCAGTCCCCACGTAAGATTACAAAGAGAGCACATCCAGCCAGTCACAGTCAGAGAAACAGGACTACACTGAAAACAGGCTGAGCTCAAACATCTATAAAAAAAAAGGTGTTGATGGCAGCAACACAGCTGATATTTCATGTGTGCATACAATCTATTAAACCTTTAAAAATAATTTTTTAGATAAGAGTTGTCTGAATAGATATATATTTTATGAAAGGCAGCCCAGATTAAAAACATAAAACATAACTGAGATAAACAGACCTCTATTTTAACAAAAGCACACGCTCTGATATACTAGAACCACCTTTCTTTGATAAGTGAGGGTCTATAATTTCTCATCACAGTTGTGATTTGATTGACATGTTGACAGAAAATCATACACCTTGTGAACAGGCTTGTAAACGGTAAACACTCTTGGTTACGTTGGACAGATGCTTGAAAAAGAGATGGGTGACAGAGTTCCAGGGATTTGAATGAAAGGATGCAATAAAATGCTCCAAGAGTTTCAGACAGATGTGAGATCATTACCATGGAAGTTATGAAGCCGAGAGAAAAAACAAGCCACATAGCTCCGTGTCATTTGGCTCATTCATGCTAAATCATTTGCTAGATGTTTTGCAAGACTGAAGAAACTGTAAAAATCGTTTTTCAGGGAAATTTGGATTTAGCGGGAGTGTGTTGAAACTGATTTGGAACTGCAGCCTGGTGTTGTTTCTAGTCACCCATCAGTTCTAGCTATCATTGTGAAAGCCCACAGTGGACCGACGCCAATGAACGAAAAAAAAAAAGAAAGCATCCTGCTGTTGAACGCGAGGCACCGGGGAAGGAGCGGCTCCCACAACAGCAATGCTGAATCATCTCTTTAAAAAGACAAAAAAATCATCCATCTATCTCTGCAAGCCAGGGAGATGGCCTAACCAAATTAGCGTGACAACATTTGTGTGAGCTCCTTGGAAGTGTGACAGAGAGAATATCTGCTTTCACTGCCTGTGTCGCTGCTAAAGACACGGAACAGATCAGTCCTACAGACAATACAACATGATGTGATTCCCTTTGTGCATAATCTGCTTTAGCTTTTTTCAAAGTGTTTCAAAGTGAATATTTGAGTTTGTTTTAGGACCTGCAGTCAATAGCTGGGAGGCAGAAAATAGATTTGTGAGCATACCTATTGGATTATGGTACAGGAGAGAGTTACATTACATCATGCCTATTGTTAGAGACAGACACAGTGATGGTCTTGCATGTTCGTCTAACTGGAAGGTTTTTTGCAAGGGCCCCTATGTAAAGCCTGGGTTTCTGTAAAGTAAACTAAATTCCCCCATAACCAACCAGAGCACAGCACACATTTATTTAGAGGGCATTTACAGGTGGTTTAAATGATTAGCTGTTCTCAGCTATCCCAAAAAATGAAAACTGGTCATTTATTTTTGCATGTTTTGTTAAATTTGCTTGTTTACCAAAGGTTTGT